>NC_140962.1:130800169-130820169 GCF_056783735.1 Eptatretus burgeri
TCCCATCATCTCTCCAGCTGCCGTCAGCATCGAGACGGATGTGCCTGACGATCGTGGGTACAAAGAAAAGTGCCGCGGTGTGCACCTGTATACAGCTGCAGATGTTCCAGACCCAGGCCTGACCCAGCTTGGTTCCTGGTGTGCTCCTGGAAAGGTAACCAGTTGATCTATTTGCTATGTGTACTATATAATAAGACTAATCGTTTTAATACCGTGCAGTAAAGCTTGGTGTTTCTTAATGGTTAAGGTGGCTTAAAATCTTAGGGTCTTGAGTGGTGGCTGGCTTAAAATCTTAGGGTCCTGAGTTCCAGCCCCCCGTTGTCCTGTTGAATTAACACAGGTGGGTTGACTCAGCCTGTCATCTTGCTGAGGTTGTCAAAATGAATACCAGTGTACTGGTAATCAGGGCATTGCATCAGTGGCACAGCTGCACCCCCAGATAATGATGCAACCAGCAGCCACAGGCTGCATATGAATAAATAAAAACTTTGGAGTAGCTGGCTACCTGCTGGAGGAACAAATTTGATTCAACAAAGTATCCGTGCATTTACTCAAAATGTAAAGTAATTCCATCTGCAAGCAGTTGTTTTATGAATAACTGCTTGCATAAGCAAATATTTTTGTGGTCTAGTTACAGTCTGCAGCTTTGTGGTCTCACGTGATGGTGCAGAAGTAGCATGCTCCACTTTCAGCTGTCTTGTCACGCGTGGTTCGATTCCCAACCTGGTTATTTTGGTTTGATTCTGAACCTGACCACGAACTGTCAGATTAGTGCTTCACAGGCAGAGCATTACATCACAAAGTGAATCATCTTCAGATGGACATTAAGCTGAGTGTCTTGTCTGCTAGCATTAGTTGGTGGAAGTTGAAGTACATAGCTGCCATGGAGTGTATGTATGTATGTATGTATGTATGTATGTATGTATGTATGTATGTATGTATGTATGTATGTATGTATATTGTTGAGGATTCAGCAGTGGCGGGATTCTCATCCGAGTCTTGATTGCCAAATATTACAGATTCGGCGCCACCCTCACCACCGCCGTCTCCGGGGTTATAACGCCGGCTGGCTCGGCACAGGCCTCGGGTCACGCATCTTCAATCGCGATACCAACGTACCCCTGGACCTTACCAGTTGGGGAAATAGACCCCGGTTACAGACTGGTTTTGTCAGATGCCGAGCATTTTCTGCCAATCTCTAACCATTTTGGTTTTATATGCCAATCGAGCGAATTGTTTCTCAACGTGGCACGAATTGACTCAAAGCGGCAACTTCATACGAATCAGCCAGATTTATTGGGGAACATCGGGAACACAACACAAGCAAAATATTCACGACAATGTTTTAATTAATCTATAACCCATTCTTAACTAGGGAGATACGGATTACGGGTTTTGAAGAGGTCCCTACCGAGATAAGCCTTAAACGACATGCAGACAAGACATAGACAGCATGCAGACAAGACAGAGTACTTGGTGATGTTTCATGGATGAGAGGAAAGTGTCAAAAGCACGAATGTCGTTCGTAACAAGCCGATGTCCACGGATTTGAGCCCCAAGCTCGAGCATGCCACGTGGCAAGATGGTGGCGCCATACTCTTTCTTCTCAAGACACCGCTTGCGCACGCCCCCCTCAACGCGTCCTGATCCCGTGCAATGTCGATGGCGCAAGACCGTCAGATCGATGGTGGGTCTCTGCTGGTTTCTCACAAGGTCTAGCATACAACTCCAGGCCTGGCCTGTTCACCAGACAAGGCCAAATCGAGGTGCCGGGCTCCGACAGGATGAGTCCATGGGATTCCAAGACGTCGTCGAGCTGTGAGGTGAGTAGGGACAGTCAGAGGCTCCATCGTTAGACGCAGGTTGAACCTGTCGATCACCTCATCTCGAAGCAGACTCCAGACTCACACAGCAGCCAGGTCCTCTCGAAGCAGATTGCAGTCTAACCCTCAGGTTGTTTCCTCTCCCTTCAGAATCACCACTGTCTTTTTTCCTTCGCTCGCTCGACTCGAAGCTCACTGCCCAACTCCGTCCTCAGTTTTTTCCACCTTGTCTTTTTGGGGCGCGCCCCTTTTTCGAAGCCGACAAACTCCTCCCTTTAGTTTCACTTCCTTCTTCAGGCCACTCCCTCTCAGCCGACTGGGCGGGGCCTCATCCAGAGAGAGGAAGGAAGAAGAAGAGTCTCTCAGTACACTACCACTGCACAACAAATAACAGACTGTGATACCTCCCGACACACATGTAACGTCAAATTACCGAACAACCTGGCTAAACATGCATTTAATGGGCGATCTGGGCTAATCCTATACTTAATAACACACTAAGGGCCATTTCCGCAACAATATGTATGTATGTACATTGTACATAGCTGTACATGTATGTACATAGATCTGAGGAAGTACATAGCTGCCATAGAGAGGGTTCAGCAGAAGGCTACTACATTGATTCCAGGCCTAGCTTGACTAAGCAATGAAGAGCAGTTGAAGGAGACAGGACTTTAAGCATGAGAAAGGAGGTGAGACTCTGGGGATCTGATGGAGATGTTTAAGATAATGAAGGGTACTATGGACAAAATAAGTGCAGAAGAGTCTTTTCCAGCAGAGTGGACAGTGATAGGACTAGGGGACAGAGCCTGAGAGTAAAGAAGAGGAGAGTTAACATCGTAATAAGGCAGAGTCTTCACTTAGAGTAGTTAAAGCATCAAATGGCCTCCCTGGAAAGATAGTGGCAGGAGAAACAGTCAATAGGTTTATATTTGAATCACATAGGTACCGAGAAGCATTGAAGATAGAAGGGTACAGGAATGTTGATAGAACTTGTTGGTAGCTTGTGTGTGGACGTGTGATGGTTTCTGGAGTTGGTGTAGCGCAGGAATGATGGGCCAAATTTCCTCCTACTGTACCAAAGTTTCTTGCATACAGTGTCTTTCGCAGAAGGTATGCGAGTTATCACCAGTACCCTGAACAAATTTCAATTTCCTGGCTAAATTCCATGTTCAATCAAACGATAAGCCTGGTTGGCTGTTTTGTGAAAGACTTGGGCCAAAAGCTTTTCCTGGCCGACAAAAGTGTGAACAATTGGGGATGTTGAAGTAGTAGTTGTAGTTGTAGTTGTAGTAATGGTGCTTTTGTTGGAATTGCCACAATTGTATTTAATATCGCTCACTTTCCTCATCTCTGCTCGTCCATGTTCAGGCTACAGTGGGCAAGGTAGTGCATTTTAAAAGAAAAAGCACTACCAGGGCAGAAGGAGAAATGAAAGATGACCCAAAAAAACAAAATAACACATTTATACGAATAAGAGCAAAGTACCTTGTGGGGAAATACTACAAAGTGCATCATTTATGGTCCAGGTTTCCTTAAACTTTTGAACAGTGTTACAATATTCTACTGCCTTAGACTCTGAAACAATGCGTGAGCTTATGAAGACCTTCAGGCCTTACAGAGCTGTGTTCCACCACATTTCTCTCAATTTCTGCCTTCCTGGCTTTGTATAAGTATTGCCATTTTTTCACAGGTTAAAATAAAGTTAATAAGGACATCTCATGCTTTGTTTGTGGTGGTCATATGGCAGCTTAGCTGCCAGGGGAGCTATCATTTCTTGAAGCGCGACTGTGTCGCTGATGCAGTGTCCCTCTACCAGTACACACACTGGAACTGGTACTTATATCGCAGACCTCAGAAGGATGACAGGCTGAGTTAACCCCCTGGTGTATTAATTCAGCAGCTGACGGGGCTTGAACTTAGGACCCGAGGATCCCAAGCCACCAACCTAACCACTGAGCCAACACCAGGCTATAGGCTTTGTTTCTTTACCAGGTGCCCAATGATTAAAAAGTGTTGGAGAGAAGTGAAGCCCGAAGCATAATAGCAGGTTTTTCATCAGTAATCAAATTGTTTGAAGATGGTGGCATTGTAGGAAAATGTGAAATGTAGTTTCCCTTTCACCACAAAAGCAACATTCCTCTGGAAAGTTGGTGAAATGACACATCATACCTCCAGAGTGCACCATGTAGCAACCTCCACCTTAAGTCCACCATCATTCTTGGCGTTGGGTCACAATCGAGTGAATCCCAACATTGATGAACAGGCAGAGGAAATGGAAGAATCTCATGCCAGGGAGTATCTTGCTGGGTTGCAAGAGCTATATAATGGAGCAAATGGATAACAAGCAGGTATAAATATCCTTCCTTCATCACCCACAGAAGGACATTCAGCTGTTCCAGGGGCCTTACTGATATTGCGTGCGAGTGGTGGCTTGGAGAAAGCTCACAATGTTGTGGTCCAATTTTGGTCCAATAAGTACATGGAGTTACTGATGGACATCTGCACAGTTCCATCACCCTCATTGGGGTTCTCTAGATATGCCAGGCAATCGGGAGACAAAGAGCTTTTAACCTCTTCGAGTATCCTGGAGGGGATTCTGATTGTCCGTCGGCCCATTTTTGCCGTGGGTTCCTCTGGTGAAAGTAGTTGTAGCAGTACGGGAGTTGTAAACTGTTGCAGTGGATTTGTAATGCCTGGTGATCTGAGTTCCTGTTGTAACATGAGGTTCAGTTTAACTAATCATATTTTTCTTTCTTTCATCTATTCCATAGTCAAACTCCTCCTGTAGTTTATAATAAATGTCATAAATGAAACACATGGATCACTGAGGAACCAGTTATGCACATCATAAAAGGAAAACTTGTTCTTGTTACTTTGATATTACATCTGATCATATCTGCAATTCAATTATACAAGGATGTACAAGGATTAGGAAATTTTGACACAGGAGTTGGTTATTTGGTCCATCATATCCATTTTATCTACACCTCATTTACTTAACTGATCACTTTTACTTATCTTGAACATACCAATCCCATCACTAACCAAATTTAACTCAACATCCAGTACCCTTCATCAATGGTAATTTGGCCAGGATAACACCACACAGTGGCCAACTCTTTTTGAGAGATGTCATGAGATGTTAACCGTCCATGATATAAATGCAGATGGGACAGTCCACTTAAGATGCCCATCCGAAGGACGGGATGCTCTGGTATACATCACCTCCAACCGGCACTGCATCACAGTGGCAGTTGTTTTTTAAAAATAAAGTTAAGTGATAATTTCAGGGATCGATTTCTGACTACAAAAGTCACTGCTGAGCTCGCTACCACCTCAGCTATCCTGTTGCACACTTTATATTGAAGCCCTGCTCATATTGGATTAAACACTGTTTATTGGTTAACTTATCATAGTCATCTTTTATTATCTGATGAAAAGTACAAGTAAAGACCATGCAAATGTCTTTCCATATCTCCAACTGAATATTATTTCCCAATGTACGAGATTGTCCGTTTGGGGAAAGTAGAAAGAAAAATGAATGAATAGCAATCATCATAAATTTAACCTTCTCATGTGTCTGACACACTAATGAACTGCATGCAGGCTTGTCAAGCAGGGAGGTGTCAACCTGTTGTGGAGCTCGGCTTCAAAAACTGCACTAAGAAGTGCCATGGCCATGGGGTAAGCTACTCATCGCGAACTAAACTACAGCCAGAATTGCTTTGCGATATATATCCCCTTCCGGTCACAATGAATGTTCGGGAGATAAAACTATGTTTGCATTTAACGCATGCTCGAGCCGATACCAGAACCAAAATGAAGAAGAAGAAACCTTATAACCCACCGTGTTTGGGTCGATTCAAAAAGTAAAAGGAAAAGCAATTTTCATTTGCTGATATATTTTTCAGACTAGAAACTAATAAGGACAACTAGGATAACAAACCGGGGATAAAAATTAGTTTGCTTTAACACACGCTCAAGCCGATACCAGAACCAAAATAAAGACGAAACTCTCGCACCCACCGTGTTTCATTCGTTTTTTTAGGCTTTGCTGATTTCATATTAAAAAATAACCCTATGTACACACATGAAGCCAAAACATGCATACGGCTTATTTGCATATATAATATATCGGAGTTGTATTCCTGGGATTATTCCAATTGTATTGGGCAATGGACTCGCACCCAGGCCTAAGGCCTGCCGATCTGTGCTGCTTCATAACCCGATGTACATACATAAAGCAAAAACATGCATACCCTACAGCTTATGTGTGTGTATATATATATATATATATATATATATGTATATATATATATATATATATATATATATATATATATATATATATATATATATATATATATATATATATAAATGACATTGTGGTTATATACCTGGGATAATTCCAATTAAATTTCACTGGGCCATTGACCAACACCCAGGCTTAAGGCCTGCGGCCTACCGATTTGTGCTGCTTCATGCAAACGCAGCGCATGATTTTATTGGAGTGGTGTCAGGCCAGCTGTCCAGCCAATGGTTGTAAAGCAGTGGGGTGTCGTCAGGCAGCTGAACACTGACCCATGTACAGTATAATATGTGATATTTTATGAGTCCAAAACGGGCATAACTGTGAAAAATTGACAAAACACCCTGAAACTCGAACTTGTTCTGTAACTTATCATAACAAAGCCATGTACCAAGTTTCATTTGAATGTGTTTAAAGGGTAAGATTAAAAAAAAAGTTTGAAAAACCACAGGTGGGACGAACAGAGAGAGTAAACATGTAGTCCCCTCTGGTGAAAACGGTAGGGGACTAATAACCAGGTAATGATTACACATATCGATCTTATCACACACCGGGTTATGTTCCAATATCAATCAGCTTGTAGAGTGCTTGCCAAGTGGCTTAAGTATTCAAGCAAGCACTCCAACAAAATGGTTGATAAGGAACGACTGGCTTGGCAAGTGATAGCAAGCTGATTGGTAATGGAACACATCTCTGGTCAAGACTTGATTTCAAAAATCCTTTAAAAAAAACAAAAAGCTGCCTGTTTTGTTGTTTTTAATCATCTTGAACTCCTTTTTATCTTCATCTCCAGGAGTGTAACAACCACGGTAACTGTCACTGTCAGTCTGGCTGGGCCCCACCTGATTGTTCACAGCGTGGGACTGGGGGCAGCATAGACAGCGGGCAAATGCCAGGTCTCTGATCTACTTGTTCACACAGTGTTTACTTGTTCACATCATTTGTTATTTACGTGTATTTTTCCCTTTCTTTATCTTTAAGCCTCCCCCTATAGGGTAAAGGAGGTTTACACCTGTTGTAGGGTGTGTTTCTGCAATTATTGCCCACAATTTTTAATGGTACCTCATCAGAGTTTCTTGGATCCCTAGGAGTACTAAACCACCATTTAGGGTTTTTTTCTCTTCATTATTTTTGTGCCAATGTCAAAGCTGTATCTCAGAGCTGGTTGGGATTTTCAGAATGAAATTTTACATCAATAATGGGAATAGTATGTGGGGTTGAAATTTTTTTGACCTAGACATAATTTTTAAAGTCATGACCACATTTTTCTCCATAGGTCATGATAACATTTTTCAACATAACCTGACTACGGTTTGTCCAATCATAATGAAATTGCCCTTTCCAAATAGCCAAGAGCAATGTGCATTCACTTTCAATTTATATCATACCCTTCTGTGTTAAAGGTGAAGGTCAAATGGCAGTCTGAAAGAAAAGCATGTTTTTTGTCATCGTTCAATTCTACCAATGTGGAATCTCAAACTACTACTACTCAGTGGACGCATCCGAGATGGAATCTCAAAGATGTTCTTTCATTATAATAGTGAACCTGCACTGAAGTTGTACAATTGATATTTGTTTCGTGTCCTTGACCTACTTTTTTCGGATTATGACTAAATTGACAAAAAACACATTTTTGATCATAACTTGAATAATTTTCCTCCAATTTTCATGATGTTGACTTTTATGGATATAATGTAGATGGGGATATATTTTCTTAAATTACACTCTATCCATGAATGTTGAAGGTCAAGGTCATATGGTGGTCTGAAAAAATATAGCCATCATTGGATCATAGATTCCAGGGAGACTTACACTTGATCATTGCTTTGTGATTGCAGATATCTCATTTCCTTTGCTCCTCACAAATATACAAATATATTACCAATACCAAAATCACCTGGTTTGGGCCCTTAGTTTCATCCACAAATTAACATTATTTCCCTTGCTCAACAGTTCTACCATCTCTCTTATCCACGATACTGCCCCTGGTTTTGGTCTTGACCTTGGGCCTAGTTGCTGCCTTGGCTGTCCTGTGTTGGTGGAACCGCCATCACTCTGTATTTCAACGGTTTGTTTCAACGATTCATTCACTAAGTTTCATTCACAACCATATGACTGAACATTTTGGTGATCAGTCATGTTTTTGGGGGGTTTTTTGGAGACATAATCGTGACTCGTGGAAGAGCTAGTATAAGTACACCAAATTTATCAGGATGCAACAGGACAAAAGAAACAGTAGAGAGAGAGGAGGGATAACACCCACAGCAGAGCTAAAGGCCAAGACAGAGGGAAGTTGACAAACAATGGGTGTGGGGAGGAATGGGGGGGCAGAAGATAATGCAGAGGGTGGACAAGATGAATACAGAAGGAAACCCTCAGGAGGGAAACAGACAATTTGGAAGGAGGAGTGATTGCGGTGGTTTAACGGGGGTAGAAAAGATCGTGGTTTTGGATTGGAAACAATCTGAGATGGTGATGAACAGCTGCCTTGAAGACCTGGTGGGAAGAATGACATTGAAGACGATGTGGAAGTTGGTTTCACGGGTGGGGAAAAAAAAGAGGAAGAAGTGAGTAGAGGTGAGCAGTGATTCTGGATTCAGATAGTTCCACCAGAAGGGGTTGATGGTGGATGGTGTGTGCCCTGCAGAAACCTGGATGGGGAGGGGGGGCAGGAAGCACAGAAAGAGCAGTGGGTTCAAGACTAGAAAGGAGGTGGTAGAAGACAGAGACCAGTGAAGTGTCTGCAATGGCGAATTGATAAGCCCATGGACTCAACTTCATCACGGGAGAATCCAATAATTTAAGGCTGTGATTTCCATGGCGTCAATCTGAGCAAAATATTTGTGGCAGTGGACTCCAGAGGGATGAGCAGTGCTCTATCAAGCTATGGATGGAAGCCTTGTAGTTGGATAGGAGTGTAGATGTGCCCAAGGAAGGACTTTGTATGATGGAGGATACCCAGTCAGCGACTGGCTTTGGGGGCTAACTTTGAAATGTGGTTCGCCCAAGAAAGATCATGGCTGATAGTGAAACCCAGCAGTTTGAATGAATGAACTTCCTCAAGAGGATTGTTAAGAAAGCAGATGGGAGGGTTATGACAAATGGTCCTCTCAGAGAGAGATAGTGAGAGTGGGAGAAATGTCAGCATTGAAAGACATATTCCAAGTGTTTGACCATTTTGTGATTTTTTTTTGTTCAAGGTCTGAAGAGAGAACAAGTTTGCAGCCTGCCTGTCTGAATAAGGAGGGAAGTCATGGCAGATGGTGGAGTTATCAGCAAAGAGATAAAAAGGATTTTCCAGAGATTCAGAGAGATCATTGATGAAGATTAGGAATATGCCTGGGCTCAGAACACTGCCTTGGGGCACTCCAGCCTTGACAGAGAGAGGAGATGAAAGGATTCTGTTGAGTGCCACACATTGGCTGTGAGAGTAGAGAAGTCAGTAAGCCACGTCTGGAGTTGGCCTTGGATGCCATACTTGGAGAGTTTGGAAAGTAATACAGGATGCCAGACTGTATCGAAAGCATGAGATATATTCTGAGAGACGGCTTTGTTCTCATGTCTGACAATGAGGTCCTCCATCAATTGTTATGAGAGTAGAAGCAGCTTGTTCAAGGTCATGTGACCTGGTCTGAAACCAAATTGATGATATGAAATCATTCATTTTCTCCAATAACCTGATCTCAGATCAGCTGTGATGATGGATTTCATGACTTTGCTGATCATTGGAAGTAAACTGATCGGTCTGTTCAGGGGATTAGTTTTTTTCACCTGTTTTTTTATATAATGCAATGATGTTGATTGATTTCCAAGCAGATGGAAGATGTCAAAGTGCAAATGACTGGATGAAAATGGAAGAGAGAGGATGCGTAAGGGCAGCAGAGCAGGTTTTTAGGTCACATGAGCTGATGCCGTCCGGTCTGGGAGCAGAGTCAGAGTCGAGGTTTGAAATAACCTTCTATACCTTTTTAGGTGGAAAAGAAAGAGTACAGGAGCAGTTGGGTATGAAAGGGAATGGGGACACAGACACAGACAGAGAGAGACAGAGAGAGACAGAGAGAGACAGAGAGAGACAGAGAGAGACAGAGAGAGACAGAGAGAGACAGAGAGAGACAGAGAGAGACAGAGAGAGACAGAGAGAGACAGAGAGAGACAGAGAGAGACAGAGAGACAGAGAGACAGAGAGACAGAGAGACAGAGAGACAGAGAGACAGAGAAGGGTTGAGGACACAAGATCTGAAAGCAAACAGAATTGAGGCATTCGGCCTTCTCACTCGTGGAGTCGGCTGTGGTGCCATTTGAAGAGAGGGAAGGGATGGAAGGGGAGCATACATCGTAGACAGACTTAACAAGGCACCAACAGGTTTGAGAGAAGGGAGACAAGTTTGAAAGTTCGATCTTGAGGTTGGACAGATGTTGTTTTCTGGCTCTCATGAGAGTGGATGCACACTTGTTGCGGGCTTTGTGGAATGATCTGAGATTGCGTTCTGTCAGCTTAGCCTTCCAGGACGAGAATGCAAGTTTCTTTTCAGAGCAACTGCCTCACCACAGGATTCATTGTACCATGGGTGGGAAGAAGGGAAGGATAATTGAAGACACGATGGAATGAATCTGTGCATGAGAGAGACAGAGACAGAGACAGAGAGACAGCAAGATTCTGTGAAATAATTCCCAGGCTGAGTGAACATCATTGATTGATTCAGTCTTATGGATTTGTTTTCTTTCATTCACCTGCAATTTTTTGTATCATTAACCTGTACATCAAGTCATTCACCGATTTTACTCCAATTAATTCCATGGGTTTATCATTTTTAAAATCTAGAATATGTTATCAGTACCACAAAAAATACTGAGTTCCTTCACACTCATTCCATTCTTTCACTCAACTCAATCGACCACACATTACCTTTCACTTTTGATTTGTTTTTATTTGTCCACAGAGCACGCGTCTGGTGCAGCAGACAGAGCATATCCAAGCCGGGGCAAAACGAACAACATGGACAACCCAACCTGTTGTTTGGGAAAGAGAAGGAAACTGGGACGATGCCAGACAGCTTTTTACTCAGGGTACTTTCATTCCTATCTGCATACTTGTGTTTACTTACACATAACTCATCTATTTTTGTGTTGATTCCATTAATTTACAGTTAACCTGTGTTACTTTATGATATCTTGACAATGTGATGCTGTGTTGTCTTGAAGTTGAAGGAATGTTGTTCTGTTGAAAAACAAACATGTTGAAGGAATGCAACATTCCAGTCTTAATGGAGTTAAAGGCACTACACCATCTTTTATAAATGTAGGAGCTATGATTTAAGTCTTTGGTGTACTTGAATGAATACCTTCTCAGTTATTGATACAATGTCTCTCCAGAAATCTTTCAAAAAAAATTCACACCAAAGAAATAATCTGCATATGGTGTAATGTTTCCTGTTATTCCAATAGCCCTCTGGAAAAATCAAGGCACTAATTTTATTATTTGTGATTTCTGCAATTCTATGAGAAAAAAAAAATAATGACCGTTTTTACAGCCATTTTTCCCTGCTGTGCAGGGGTTGGCTTTTTCTTGAGGCAATGTTTTATGGCCGGATACCCTTCCTGACGCCAACCCTGGTCGCCTCTTACGACACACAGAAATATGGTACACCTATTCCAACCGGGGCATACACCGGTACTCATTTCGCCGACCTCGGAAGGATGATAGGTTGAGTCAACCCCCTGGTGTTAATCCAGCAGCCAACGGGGCTTGAACTCAGGACCCTAGGATCCCAAGCCGCTACCCTAATCACTAAGCCAAGACCAGGCTTCAATTCTATGAGAATGATCGGAAAATAGCCTGACAAAGAAATTGAGGCCAACTTTTCATCGTTGCTAATTATTTGCTTGGAAAATGGAAAATTTGAAAGAGAAAGACCATGTCCAAATATGTTGGTGATGTGTGTGTGTGTGTGTATATATATATATATATATATATATATATATATATATATATATATATATATATATATATATATATATATATATACATATACACTAGTGCGGGCCCGTAGGTGCGTGCCAGTAGGTGCAGCTTTGTTCCTTCGCTCTCGTAAATGACTACTGGATTGAGGCATTGTTTCAATTAGATTGGACCAACCGTATCATAAATGGCCATAACTTGGGAAACATACTCAGGTCCCCAGCGTCAATTGTGATGTCATATCAAACGAAGAAGAAGAAGAATTGTGACTCCCCCTCTCTCCTCCCTCTCTCCCCCCTAGTCTCACCCCTCCTCCCTCGCCCCCACTTTCACCCCCTCTCTCGCCCCTCCTCTCTCCCCCTCTCCTGAATTGTGATGCCCCCTTTCTCTCACCCCCCCTCTCTCCCCTCTCTCTGTTAATGTATTCACAAATGTCTACCAAGCACAACAATTAATTCAAACCTTGGGAAAAAAACAGCTTTCAAACCTTGGGAAACACTTGGGAAACAGCTGAAACGGATGAAGAACGAAATCAAACCTTGAAAAGGCACATACTCAGGTCCCCAGCGTCGATTGTGACGTCATACCAAACGAAGAAGAAGAAGAAGAATTGTGACGTCAATCGTGCAAAAAAAAACAATAAATAAATAAACAATGTGACGTCATAGCACCGTGTCCTGTCATTGGTTGACAGACGTTATTGGTCATTATTGGTTGACAGACAATATATAGGTCGTTATTGGTTGACAGACTGGTCATTGTATTACGTTATTCTTATTACTGCCAATTATTATAATTATTAATATGCTGTTATCATTATTCTGAGATATCTTTGGGGAAAAAAGGCATAAGGTGGAACGACACTTCAGCTGCGATATATATACACCTTTCTAACACTGAAAAAAAAGCAATAAAATGGCCGTAACTTGGGAACCGCTCGTCCGATCAATAACAAACCTTGAAAAGGCACATCCTCAGGTCCCCGGCAATATTCCTGGCAAGTTTCAATCGGACCGGCGGTTGTCGAGAAATGGCGGTCACAGACACACACACACAGCTGGAAATGTGTATATATATATATATATATATATATATATATATATATATATATATATATATATATATATATATATATATGTATATATATATATATATACATATACACACACACACACACACACACACATACAGTATATCCATCTCAAAATGTGTGGAGTGTGACGAGCACTCCACTAATCTCAATTGGACGTAAAGTCCTGCACAAGCGCACACAAAAGTGTCACCTCCGGCCCAGAGGCTTCAGCCTGGTGACTGCCAAACAGACAGATATTTTGTGGTCAACATGAGTGAAACATCAAACGGAGCCACCTATCCAGATTTTGGGATTATTTACCTCATTGTGATGGCGCCTTTTTTAGACAAAAAAGGTTTAAAAACAATCACATTTAAACAGCTTCGGATATGCACCTTGACCCCTTGGGCAAAGCAGGCAGTCCAACAAGACCGTGGAGACATGCCCCTCAACCCACAGGCTGAACCACATGGTCAAACAAACTCATACATCCTAACCCCAAAGGGCCAGAATGCATGGTCATACAAATGAACCCCTCCATAGAAGGGAGACTCCATGACTTCAACAGCATACCATCCTGAATTTTCAGCAGGACGGCATGCCGCATAAATATCTAACCAATGATGACCACATTCGTCATTTAAATTCCAATTGTACCTCCTGGCTGTATTGGTGGTCATCGGCCTCGGATTATGTCTCACACGATAAGACCGCATAATCTGCAAAGAACAACAGTCTGTCTGCCAGACTCTTGTTGATGCCAGCATCTGGGTCAGAGGTGACGTTTTGGTGTGCGCTTGCGCAGGACTTTACGTCTATTGGAGATCGGGGGAGTGCTTGTCATGCTCCACACATATCGATTTATCCGACCGATCACACCACGTGCTTTCTGGTTGATCGGTTTGCATTGGTGGGAACAATCATCTAGGTGGCAGACAGACTGTTCTTCTTTGTGGATTATGTGGTCTTACCGTGGAGACAATCTGTGGCTGATGCTGAATATATAGGTGTGTATGTATATATATATATATATATATATATATATATATATATATATATATATATATATATATATGTATATGTATATGTATATGTATATATATATATATATGTATATATATGTATATATATATATATATATATATATATATATATATATATATATATATATATATGTATATATATATATATATATATATATATATATATATATATATATATATATATATGTATATCGAAATGTGTGGAGCATGATGAGCACTTCCCCAATCTCCAATGAACACAAAGTCCTGCACCAAAGCATCACCTCCAATGCAGAGGCCTCGGCCCAACGCCTCTGTGAAAGACAAAAATTACATGGTCAACATCAGTTAAACATCAAATGGAGCCACCTATATGGATTTCAGGCTTCTTTTCTTCTTTGGAAGGTGCCGTTTAATACAAAAAAAAGGTTTTAAAAAAAAATCAAAACATTTAAACAGCTTGGGACATGCACCATGACCCCATGGCCAAAACACACAGTCCAACAAGACTGTCCCATTGGCATACACATGCCCCTCAGCCTATAGGCTGAAGCACGGTCAAACAACCACATGTCCTAACCCCAAATGGCCAGAATACATGGTCATACAATTGGACCCCTACATAGGAGTGAGTCACCGTGATTCAACGGCATGCCATCCCGAATTTTCATCAGTACGGCATACCGAAAAATATCTAACCAATGATTACCACGTTCGTAATTTAAACATAAATCGTTCCTCCTGGCTGTAATGGGAGCATCAGCTATTGATTATATCTCACACGGTAAATGGAGTGCAATCGTTGCTGAAGCTAAATAATTGACTAAATTGATGGAGCCATAATTTTGGTGTCTAACGTGGTTTGCCACATGAATGTGACAAGAGTGACTTCACAGCTATAACTGTTCTAATAGTACATTCTTAACAGACCTACTCACATTGTGATAGTATGTAGTTTATAGACGTACTCACATTCTAATAGCATGTCTTTATCGACGCACTTCCATTGTAGTACGTACTTAATAGATGTATTCACCTCTTGCTGAGTAGAGACATCAAGGAAGTAAGCAAGCAAACTCGGTTTTGTATATATGTATAGATTTTTTGGAATCAAAAGTTTTCACCTCATCACAGAGAAACACTGAATCTTAGGAGTTGCACGGAGATTCCGCAAACCAGGGATGACTGACATCACTTGGCCTATCCAATTAGATCTGAATTTAAATTTTGCAAGTTACACTTACCTTTGTCTATCTTCTTTTGCATAAGTATCAATCTCACTTTGTCTGTGTCTCTTTTTGGCCTCAGGCAATGCAAACGAGAAATAGACCAACTTACCCCCCTCCAATGCCTCCACCTCCACCTAAGGCCAACTCCCAGGTATTCAAGTCAACCAAAAATTGCTCGAGGCCTGCATTCTCAGTTAATTTGTTCTAGTGCTTGAGCTACAGACAAAAGCCTTGTATTTGTGAGTAGCTCTGATTTTCCAAGGAAAGCCTTGGATCGATGGAAAATACACAGTCTGTGGCTGGTTTTGGAGGTCAGCTTTGTTGCAGTATGTGGTTGGTCCATAATAGGTCACAGATTATGGTGAGGCCAAAAATTTCAAGAGACTGAACCTCTTCAATAGCTGACTATGAAAATATATGTGGTTTAACACACAAGAGTACACTGGCAGAGGAAAGCAGGGATGGGAGTGAGCAGGGAGTTTGTTTGTTTTTTGAGATTAGCTGGCTCGATCACATTTCTATAAACCCAGGTCAGCAATGTGTACTGTGGAGTTGAGCATATCATCCAGGTGTGAGCACAGGTTGGTTGAATGGAGTTTGGCAAAGACTGCATGAATAAGTTGGGAGATGCAATATGGCTCTGCTTTTGAGCTGGGAGAATATAAATTTTGGAAGAGGTGAAAAGAAAAGAGGACACAACAAAGAACTGGGTGATTTCGAAGATGGGGTAGAGGTTCCAGAGGAGAAGTATTACAAAATTATGAGAAAAGGAAGAAGAAGATGATGCACAGGAGTTTTTTTTCTTTTCTTTTTGAACTTGTTAGAGACGTATAGAGTGTGGATGTGTTGAGTTTAAGGGCACTTGAAGAGACTAGCATTAGTTGGTAAATGACATGGAAAGAATATAATAGAATGAGCAACGAGTAAAGCAAATGAAAGCAGATATATTTGCAATGAGCATCATTGTATTTCCACCATATTCAAGGGAATTAGGTGAGTTGAGGAAGTGTGTAAAGCATCAAAACAGAAAATGCCATAAAATTGAGAAACTATACATCAAATTTGAAAAAAAAACATTTGGGTCAATCGATATCGGCAACTGAGAATCAGATGGCCAAAATAAGCAGAAGAGCAAAGATGATAGCATGGAGTACTTTCAGGAAATCAATTTCTATTCTCAAAATGAAATGCACAAGGAACTTTGGCACAGGTGGAGGCCATTCAGCCCATCATGTTTGTGCTGCACAAACCCTAGTATCGTCACTCATCCACACACAAGTTGCCTTCCATGCACACCAGCCAATATCCCCATCCCCTCTTTCTCCAATGCATCCAGGTATCTATGTAAATCCCCTTTATATTTATCCAACCCCTCTGCTGCCACGACCTTTCTGGTTAGACCATTCCACGCATTTACCACTCTCTGAAAGGATTATTGTCTGCCAGGCCAGATCAGATCTGTGACTTGCTACAGGTACCATGTAAACCTGTACTAACCTGTTCCATGGTTGGGGTGGCGGCGAGTAAACCGTCTCCCCCACCAGGTTTCCTAGTGAGGAGGGTGTATGGATATTGACACCCAGCAGGATTAAAAACATACCTGTCAAAGGGCAGAGGAGCTCCTTGTGAGCCAATGACTGTCCATATGTAGTGCCCAACTGTGTCTGCAGCCGTCATCCTGCAGTTGGATTACTTTTTTTTTCCGAGAGGTTGGTGGCAGAATTTGCACTCCACCCACAGTAAAACATTTCATTCTGCAAAACACACAAACACAAAGAAAACTGAAAACCCACTCCATGGGAGTACCGACTGTGCAGCTGCACTTCACAGGGCAGCTCAACGGATGACGGGATGGGACAAAGCCTTTGGGACCCCCATCCTTTGATGGTAGGAGGAAAAGAATGGAGTAACATTCCCGGGTCGGATGGCAGTGGTATGTGTCGGGGTGGTGCTGAGCTATCCTCCACCAGACGCGGTCTCCTCGGGTTAATCTGAGGCAGTCCCTCCAGTTGAGTGCCTGGAATGCCCTCACACCAAGAGAAGATGATCACCTGTCTGCAGTCATCTGAGCTTCAGTGTTTGAACATAAATATTGCAGCACTCTGAGGTTTGGAGATCGAATAGTGGTGAGATCATGGCGGGTGGTTACACATATGACTGGTCTGGTTGTTCTGATGGTTACTATTCCCAAGGACTTGCTGTAGCTGTGTCCAATAAGCTGACTCCTATGATAACTGAGGTAACACCGGTCAAAGTGCATGCCTGGTGTTGGCTTAATGGTGAGGATGGGGGGCTTTGGCTCCTAGGGTCCTGAGTTCAAATCCCGCTCAGCTGTTGAAATAATACCAGGTGGGGTTAACTCGACCTGTCATCCTTCCGAGGTCGGCAAAATGAGTGCCAGCATGCGAGTATACTGTGTCGGAGTGGTGACCCCTCCAGGATTGTGCCCAATAGCCAAGGAGACTGCTTAGGCAGCACCAATGCTCTGCACAGAGTATTGTCCCAATGGATGGATTGATGGTCAAAGTGCTTATTATGAGACTGAGGATTCGTCACTCTTTGGGTGTCATTTGCCTGCTCGTTTTATATGCTCTGATTGAGGTGAGTGATATCACAGTGAAGGAGATATTCAACACCACACTCAAGTCTGTGGTTGATCGGTACCCCAGGCAAAGTACTCTTCTAGTCTTGGGGGATTTCAATGCAGCACTGATAGGGATGGTTGAGATGTGTTTGTCCCCATGGGTCTGGAACTGTGAAACAATAGCACGAAGTTCCTTGACTTTGCAAGAAGTCGTGGACTTAGGGTTGCTGGTTCATGGTTTCAGTGCCCACAGCCCCATCGGTGGACTCGGTATTCCAACGCTGGTGGTGTGGCAAAAGAGATTGACCATGTGCTCGTTGATTGTCACTGGAGGATGCTCCAGAGCTACAGGGTCTTCCTCAATACCGACCACAGGCTTATTGTAGCAACTCTGAAGTTCCAGCTTAAATCCAGGAGAATGATACCATCCCATTCTAGGTTGAAATGTTGACAACCTTAAAGATGAGAGAGTATCTGAGGAGTTTGCAAACAGGCTGAGTGGGGATTTGGGGGGTCTGGGTGTTTGGAGGATTCCTGCAGAGTTGTGGAGTGTCTTCAAAACTACCACCCTTGATGTTGCCTTCATTGTCTTGGAACCCATCATCAGGCAAAGAAGAACTTTGTCTCCCAAGGGACACTGGATACCATTGACAAGATGTCACAGGGCCAGGCTTAATGAAAGAGTTGAGCCGTTCAGAGCTGAGGTGTAAAACTAGACATTTAAGGGTGGACAAGGAGGCCTATGTGTGAGGAATCTGGGAATCTGTGAACCTGTGGTCAAGTGATTCTCTCCCTGCTTACAGAGGAATTTGTGTACTGCAGTTGGAGTGGACGGTGGTGGGGTCTTGACAGAGGAGTCAGAAGTGAAGGCTTGCTGGGTCGGTTACTTTGAGTGGCTGTACCAGGCTGACCCACCAGCTGTTGAGTTGGATGTCAGGGGTGTTACTATCCCTATTGCTGACCCTCCAATAAACAGTGAACCACCTTTTGTTTGTGGAAACAGGCTGCGGTGAACTGGTTGAAATGGGGTAAACCACCTGGGATCTGTGGCATCCATGCTGAACTTCTCAAGGCTGGTGGAAATTCTGTACTCGTGTTGTTGCATGCAGTTCTGTTCTCTGTTTGGAGCACAAGCATCATCCCAACTGACTGAGTGAGGGGCCTTGTTGTCCCTCTCTGGAAAGGGAAGGGTGATTGCCAAGACTGCAACAACTACCGAGGGGTGATGCTGCTCTCAGTGTCAAGCAAGGTCTTCACTCGGATAATTTTTGATGGGGTTCACCACCATCTGCTTGAACACCAGTGCCGAGATGCAGTCAGGCACTACACCAAAGATGTCAATGATTGACCATATCTTTGCCCTTTGGGTTCGGTGCTTTGCACCGAACACAGGTGAGTTTCGGTAGGAGCTGCTCACAGTCTATGTTGATCTCTGCAAAGCGTTTCATTCAGTGAATCGGGTGCCCTCTGGAAGAATCTCGGTCTTCATGGGGTGCCACCAAAACTGATCAATCTGATATTTGACCTATTCTCTGGTACTGAGAGTGCTGTGGGGTGTGGTCGTTCCATCTCTGACTTATTTACAGTTGTTACTGGAGTTCATCAGGGATGTGTACTGCCCCTACACTTTTCAGCATTTGTATGGACTGGATTCTGGGGAGGATGTTGGAGAGATCAAGTTTCAGTGCATTGTTTGGGAATGTCAAGATCTCTGACCTTGATTTCACAGATGATGCGGTCATCATTGTGGAGACACTGGATATCCTTATGGGGGCCCTCTAAAACGCTGAAGGAGGAGTCACAGCCATTGGAATTACAGGGTTATTGGGTAAAAACAATGATCCAGGCTTTGAATGACATCTTGGATGCTGCTATCTTTTCTGTTCTTGTTTGTGAAGAGGATGTTGAGGTCATGGATAGATTCACTTGCCTTGGTAGTGATATCCATGTCTCTGCATGTTGTGAGCCAGAGGTCAATAGATGTCTGGGACTGGCCTAG
>NC_140962.1:130825169-130850169 GCF_056783735.1 Eptatretus burgeri
TGATAGCGCCTGTCATATCATAAGTTAAGATTGTAGAAGATATAGGGATAAGTCTGCTCTGTATCTGCTTTTGTAAATTGCTTGCCTTTTGTCACACCAAACAAATTCCTTGCTATCCCTGCTGTACATAATATTAAACCGATTCACTGTGTCACATACCTTTCCTCACCTGATTGTAATTAAATGCTTGTATAGAAATGTTCCCAGCTCATTTTTGTCTTTTCCTTCATTGGTCCAGCATGGTCCATATCCTAATCCTAGCTTAGCCGGGACATTATTCCTCAACGATGTTTTTCTAGCCGGTACGTCCTTGGCAGTTACGCTCGGCTGCTTCTGATCTGGTTAGGTGATCTGGTTTGAACAAGGTGTACCGAGGGCGTGTCCCCGTAATTAGATCATGTGACCATTTCAGGTCAATGGTTTCCATTAGACCGAGGAGCGTAAGTCACGTGGTTCAGTTATTGACGTTCACGGTCGATTAGCCACCCGCCACATTACGGAGTTATCCATGTGTGACGGCCTGTGATTCCGGAGAGTGGTGGGAACCAGAGGGAGCTCCCCCCCCAGCCCAGCCCCTTGAGGTCTTCTTGCCCTGACCCCGGGTCTGCAACACATTGGCGTCAGGAGTGGGATTCGAACCTGGGGTGTTTTTGACACACCCCCGCAATTAAGAGCAGGTTTTGATATAAATTGTCTTTAATTATATTTGTGCGGACCATGGTGGACCAAGATGATGGTGGACCAGGTGGGTTTTGAAACAACAATATTGGAGGAATCCATGGCTCAGGATGACAGCTTTGAGGGGGATTGTTCCCTGCAGCCATACTCAGAGGAAACGTTGGCAAGCGTGACAACAATGTTTGGGCACCCACACCATCAAATTTCCCTCACGGAGGACATGGCGATCCCCATGAGATCCACACCCGATCATAGCAGATCGGCTTCGTCAAAGCCATTTAAGATTAAACAGATGTTGGAAATGATGAAACAAATGACGGACCAACAGTGGAGTGGTATGCGGAGTGATGTGCAAGGAAAAATGGATAAAATGGAAGGGAATATACAAGAAGGACAAAACCAACTGAGGGATGAAATAAACGGGAATATGCAAGTGATGGGAAATAGCATCAAGGAGGAAATGAAGGAGAAGAGGAGATTGGGACCATATTCTGCGCAGAGCGTTGGTGCTGCTTAAGCAGTCTCCTTGGATATTGTGCACAATCCTGGATTGTGAGTGGGCACAATCACCACTCCGACACAGTATACCAGCATGCTGGCACTCTTTGCTGACCTCCGAAGGATGAGAGGCCGAGTTAACCCCACCTGGTATTACTTCAAAAGCTGAGCGGGATTTGAACTCAGGACCCAAGGATCCAAAACCCACCACCCGAACCATTAAATCAACACTAGGCATAGGAAATGAAGGCAGAGCTGGAAAAGGTAAAGGGCGAGATGCAAAAAACATGGATCTGAAGATGGCGGATGACATCAGGACAGTCCGTGAGGAGATGAATGGGATAAAGGAGAATGTGGAAGGTGTTTGGACTGCGATGAAGATGGGTAAGGAAGAAGTGACAAATAAAGTAATGGCGGTTAAGCGAGAAGTAGATAAACTCTGACAGGTGATGATGGAAATATAGAAAGGACAAGGGCAATTAAAAGTGGAGATTGGCAAAAACACGAATGCGATACAAAATTTTAAACAAGGTCAGCAGGAAACAGAGGGGATTGGGGCCATAAAGGAGGAGTGAAAGGTGAGATACAAAGAAATGACGAATATGGTTAAGGAGATGGGACAGAAGGTGGAGATGAAAAACCAGGAAATGGGAAAGCAATGAAAGAAACACGAGGACAAGACCAAAGAGTGTTTTAACATAGCAAAGGAGGAATCAACTGAGACACAAAGTGAGATCGAACTGGTGAAAAATGAATTACATAAAGTAAAAGAGGAGCCAACACAAATAGAAAGGAAGGTGAAGGACATTAAGATTGAGCTTGTTGAATGTCATGAGACCTGATGTAAGGGTCAGGATAACCTCCTTCAGGAACAAAGGGAGAGAGTACGCTCCCTCGAAGCAGACTGTGACCAGGTGAGTCCAGTGGAGGTAAGGCTGTGCGAGGTGGAGCGGGCGCACGATGCAAAAGGGTACATGCCGAATTTTGGGGACGGGGGGAGAAGAGGCTCCGGGGTCTCTTGGGCTAACACAAGCCCCCAGTATGATTGTGCCAGAGTACGTGCAGAGTGCAAGTAACATGGCATGGATGGGTGCGCAAGATGGTGTGGGGTGCACATCGACCCAGATGAGGTGGACGAATTGTCCAGGCAAGTGTCTTGGGCTCTGCGGGTGTAGCACACCACCGGAATCTGGAGGGTCTGCCCCTGCATTTGTCCTTCAAAGACTGGTGAGTGGGGCTAGGAACCCGGGAGGCCGGAAGACCGACCTGAGGGCGTATTTGGCCCAATTTGACCACGTGGCCAGGGGTAATGGCTGGAACGCAGACGAGAGCGAGATCCATCTTCTGGTGGCACTGCGTGGCATGGCGGCTGAGGTCCTGACCACTATGCCCCCGGGAGCAATGATGTTGGCAGGCCTCCGTTCGGCCCTAAACAATCGATTCGGCATGGAACAGCAGTGTGAGCTTATTAAAGCTAAGCTCAGCGGGCAAAAACGGCAACCTCATGAAAAAAATGGGAGATTTGGTTTATTAGTCTTTTAGGAAGAGGGGGGTATCATGCACCCCCCAGAAATATACTTCTAATCAGTGTTTCTTGATTGGAAAAAGTGTGTAGAAAATGATGAGCTTTGTTACAAAGTTGTCAAAATGTCCCACGTATCATTTTTATGCAAATTAGTGCCCCCATTATCAAAAAATCTAGTTTCACTATATATCAGCCAATATTGCAGATAACTGAACAAATAAGGTGTCTGGACCCATGTTTTGAGGGTCAAAGATCATAATAAAACTATTCCTGAAGTGGCCACATGCATCTCTGGCATGCTATTATGCAAATTAGTCCTGCCATTTTCAATACCTCCATGAAGAGTTCTGCATCTTCGTCGATGCCAACTGATTTTGCTGGTATTCAACTTCCAAACCAACAAGGTAAGAAGTTAACTCAGATACACACACACACACACGGATGTCAGTTTCTGCATGGAACCAGAAACAGGCAGCATCACAGCTGAGCTAGCTGTGACCTAGCTGTGACCTAGCTGTGACCTAGCTAGCACCCTGTTAGCTATAGCTTGCCTCTTAAAATATACGTAGGGTTCCAGCTTAATTGTTGTTATCACTGCTTGTATTCCAAAAACATTTGTTCGCATCAAACATTAGGCCACTGTAGAACATGATGGTTGCACTCAGAACATCTGTTATTAGATTGAGAAGTCCAGATTTAATAACAGGGCGTGTTTAACATTAATGGTGATTCCTCATTCATTTCTCTAACAGTGGTGGTAGAAGTAGACATTAAGCCGGCATGCCCAAAAGAAAACGGAGTGTAGATCCTGCAGCCCACAAATGCTCTCCACCTGCATGCATCCTTCATGTGCCATCCATGTCTGATCATGGTCATTTTACACGCCTCACTATAATCAAAGGAACTGCTACAGAAAAACTACAACAGCTTCAGAAGATCCGGAATCGATGTCTCCACCAATCACATGAGTCCCCATATCGTATGCAATCAGTGTGTGACCAGATCCCAACAACTCTCCCCGATGACCTGGAAAGTGTTGGGTATCACCGCAACTGTTATCAGTGCTTTACTGGCAACCTTCAGCTTCTGGGAGATGATACAGAACCAGAACCATCAACCTCACAGCAGCATCACTCCCCTCGTAAATCAGGGGGTTCTGCTGGACCCATCTTCTCACCAGAGTGCATTTTCTGTGACAAAGTTGAGATCAAAGATGGTCATCGCAAAACTGAGAGACCTGTATACTTCACATCTTATAAGAACAAAGAAAATGCATGGGAGCAAATTGAATCACGGGCTGAGAAAATGGGTCTAGTTCGACTTCATAGAAAGGTGAAAAGCAAAGACCTCTTTGCTTGTGAGGCCAAACACCATCCGTCATGCTTTAAATCTTTCCGCACAGCATTCGCGAACTACGAGCGTGGGAATTGCAGAGCCGAAGGAGCAAAAAGATACCGAGCAGGCTTGCATGTGAGCTGCCCATGAAAAGGCATTCATCTCGGTACTGAAATACATTGAAACTCAGGTTGTCCAACAAAATGAGGTCCTACAGCGATCTTCCTTGCGCTTGCTCTATATCGAAGAACTTAAGTCGAATGGGTATTATAGCTCAAATTATCGCTCCGAGAAACTACTGAAACGCCTACAGAATGACCCAATCAAGGAGCTTTGCTCTTCAAGGAGCACTTCCCGAAGGTTGATCATGACAAAGCTGATGCCATTTCTTTCTGGCTTGTGTACAGCTCGAATATCACCATTTCCAATGCTCTTGCACGAGCTTACACTCTCGGAAGCACAGATAAGTACCAAAACGTTGCTCTCCTACTTCGTCAGAATATTCTACAAGCTTTCAAAGAGTCCAAAGACCAACCCTGGTCACCAACAGCTGATAACATGGAGCTCACTCCTGAAAATATCCTACCCCCAGACCTTGTCCGGTTCGTCAGCACGGTTATGGCTGGCAAGGAAGACATGAAGACTGAAAAGATGAAGCGTCTGGTATTCTCCATTGGGCAAGACCTGTGCCGTGCAGTATCAGAGGGAAAATGGAAGTTACCAAAACACATTCCACTCTGTGTGACTGTCAGGCACTTGTTCCGAAGCAGGCAGCTCACCATGATATGACACAGGCTTGGCCACTCTGAGAGCTACGATTTCGGCTTAGAGTTGGAAACTGCCCTGGCCCAGGTCCTGGACGAAGTCTCAACCTATCAGACACCCCAAATTGTGACAGGAGAGGGCAACCTCGTATTCCACTGTGAGTGGGATAACTTGAACAAAACCACTACCAATGTGCATGGCAGCAACATTGTCAACAGTGCTGGGGGGAATCATGGTGCAGGAAGTCAAGCCTGAGTTCGAGAGCAACAAGGTCCGAATGCTGCCTATCATCGACAAGTCGCAACAGCGTAGCCTGAAAGTCGACACACCAAAAACTCTCCCACCCTTGCACTTCACTCGCGTTGGCCCAAAGTTTCCTGATGGCTCATCATTCACACCGCCTGCAGAGAATGACGTAGTCTATGGTACTAAGATGCAAGAGTACTACATCTGGTTCTTCAGCAGGTATATCGGAAGCAGCGGCAAGTAGCCCATGCCTGGACTAGGGGCTTCACCTCTGCAACTGGTACTCCCCCACCCAGAAAAAAAAAAAATCAACAGTGGACTACTTCACGCTGATCCATAAACCGATCACTGACAACACAGTTGTTCGTGAGCTACTGAAGCGTTCTGAGATAGCCACCGCTGAGGTGGGTTAGAGGTGGGTCCTGAATACATTTGATCTGGGTGTCTGTTTGAAAGCTCTGCCAATCATCTGGCATTGGCCAGATGAATTTGCCAGTCATGTGGTCATGATTGGGCCCTTTCACACATCCATGAACTACATCGGGATGCTCACAGGCCACAAAATGCGGGGTTCTGGATATGCAGAGATTCTTTTTGAGGCACAACTCGTGACAACTGGATCGATCAAAGGTGTTCTCAGTGGAAAGGCCTATGCAAAGTCACTCTTTTGCCTCAAAACTGTGTGTGAGGCAATGGAGAGGCTGTTGATGGAGCAATTCACTGAGGAGGAGAACATCATTACCACTGACCCTGATGAGCTTCTCAACATAACGCAGTCTTGCAATCGAGAGCACTTCGATGAAGCCATCAAAGACCCCTAAACTCTCACCCTCATCGAGAAGTATCACGCCTATGAGAAGAAGGTGCACAATGGCCACCTGGGGAAGACGGCTGCCTTCTGGATGTCCTTTATTACCCACTGTCATCTTGTCTTCATGCTCCTCCACTCCGTTAAGACCAACAACATCCAGCTGTTTCACAAATGTAATGGAGAGATGGTGGATATCTTCTTTGCATTCGATGGACACAACCACTCCAGGTTTGTGCAATTTACATGCCCAAATTAATAACTTTAACCGAGTACATTTGAATAGATACATACTGGTTAAAAGCTCATGCATTATCAGACGAGCTCATCCAATAAATGTTTCTACGTGTAATCAGTGCCTCTCCTTATCCGCAGATATCTGACCTGGCTGGAGGTCCACCTGACAAATCTGGAGAGCACACACCCAGGAGCTAAGGACCTGCTCACCAAGGGTGCCATTGCAGTGGCCCGCTCAATGATACCGGGGGCACTCAGTGCAGTCGATAAGACAATGGAAGAAACGTTTATGCGCTTTGCCAAATCATCAGGTAAATCATTAATTTCATCCAGTAACATTGTATGCATCTGAAAAGATAGAAGGAAGCTGAATAATGCAAAGTGTAAACTGCTCTGACAAAACCTTTTTTTATGATTGGGGTATGTAACTAATTATGTGGGAGCAGGTCACATATTTGTTTCATACTTTTCAGGTGGCTTTGCTGGACTGTACAGCCAGTTTGGGGCATACCAGAGATGATGTCGTACAACCTCCGCACGAGCACAGTTTTATGAAAAGACCCTTTAAATGGTCGACCTCATCGATGATCCAGACTGCCCAAGGGCGGGAAGACATCGCGAGCTGGAAAAGGCAGAGGTCCAAAAGGGTGAGGAGGCCATTCAGCGAACCCTCACTACAATCAGGAACTTCACAAATCCATTCACCATCGCAGATAAGGACAGTCTCTACTCCCTGGCTTCCGATGCTCCTGTCCCCATGGATGTCGAGATGGACGTGTTCGGAGCAGAAGCTGTGGGCAAGGCCGCTAAAGCTGACTTCATCAGATGCATACAGAGTGGAGAGCCAGGAAGCTTCTTTGACCCAATCAAGAAGAAGAAACTCAAGACCATGGAGACTTGCAACAGGAAGGTCACCCTCACATCCTCACAGGAAAAGGTAATGAGGTGTTCCAATACGCGAGGGCTATTGTATTTTTAAATGTTGTATTTTTAAATGGTAATCTTTATTTTTACATTTTTAAATGTGAACCCGTATTTTTTTGTTACATGCCATATCAACATGTTAACCATTTGTCATTCCAGGTCATACAGTTTCAAGACCAAAGCAACCTTGCACTCGTGCTCCTCGTCAAGTCTCAGAGTCAAGATGAGCCATTGGACTTGAAAGAACTCATGAAGTACTGCCTGATGCCTGTGCCTCCCAGCCTTGGAACACCGGATGGATTTTTCTCCAAGACGAACAAAGCCTCTATTCTGCACTACCTTCTCGAGGACACCACCACAGAAGATCTGCCATACCCCAAGGATGCCCTGTTCATCCAGGATGGCATGGCACTGCTACATACCCTTGCCAACCTTCCCCCAACCTGTGGTGAGATATGCCTACAGGTGCTCGATCAAATGGTGGCCAAGAAGCACTTCTTGTTCTCAACTGACAGTTACCACCCGGAATCTATCAAAGCACAGGAGAGGTTGAAGCGTGGCAGCTCTGAGATCATCGTTTTGGCTGGACCAGTGACCATGAAGCCATATGATTTCAAGATGTTCCTTGCAAATGACTACAACAAAAAGCAGATCTGCCAGCTCCTGCTGCGAGTATGGCGTGACCAACAGGCAGCTTCAAAGCTGGAGAGAACAGAGATGGCAGTGCTGATCATAGAGGGGAGAGCCGACCATCTTGTCTCATCGAATGGCAAGGTAAATTGAAAACCCATATTATTATTAACTAGCCGAAACCCCGTCAGACGGATTCCGTTCATTCAACCACCCTCACCAGCTCACCCACACTCGAGGGGCATGGACTGGACAGGGCGTGCTTGCCCCCGCCCCCGCCCCATCCCCCCTTGCCTCCCACCCACCACCTTCATTTTGCTTACCCCCGGCCAAAAATTAAATTACCCCGGCCCCGCCCCCGCCTCCGCCTCTTCACTCCCGCCCCACGTGCCCCCGGCCCCCTGTCCACCCCCTCACACTCAACTCCGCCTAATTCACCCCAACCCCCGCACACTCATCCCCCGCCCCACCCCCCTGTCTCCCGCTTTCAATTTGCTTACCCCCGCCAAAAATTTGCTTACCTTGCCCTCCGCCTCTTCATCCTCCGCCCTCGCCTTTTCACTCCTCGCCCCCTTCTCAACGAAAAGTGTTTATTCTGCTTCAGATTTGAAAGTTGACTATTGCCACGATGTGCGATGCACTCTTACAGTTACGGAGTTTTTTTTCAGTCCAGGTCACAGTACCGAGAAAAACGTGACGCGACCGCAAGGAGGAGCACAAAATTGGTCCTTCAGTATTAATATATAGAAGATACAATGTTTCTTGTTACATTTTTTTTGTGTCAAATGCACATTCTGAGGCAGTCAGCATGTGCAGAAGAGGGTTTTACATTGCAGACGCTATTTTCGAGGAGTGGAGTTACACTGCTCAGCGGTGACGGTCTGTCGACGACAGACTTAGTGACGTCAGCAAATGACTGATGATGTCATGATGTCCTTATGCTTCTCAGCGGTGACGTCACACGTCGCCATGTAAACGAATGTAAAACGAAAAGTGTTTATTCTGCTTCAGAGTTGAAAGTTGACTATTGCCACTATGTGCGATGCACTCTCACAGGTACGAAGTCTCTTTCAGTTCAGGTCACAGTACCGAGAAAAACGTGACGTGACCGCTAGGAGGAGCACAAAATTGGTCTTTCAGTATTAATATATAGATTATTATTACCAGGATTAAATTAAATAATATTGCCAACGTGCTTCTTGGTGATTGGTGAATAATAGTATAAAATTTTGGTGATTGGTGATGCGATTTTTTCTTTCAGTCTTATATTTAAATATTGGTAAAAGTGGTAAATTATAAGTGATTATCTGTGATTTTTGTCTTGATCTAGAATTGGTGGTGACTGAAGTGCAATGCCCCTTTGCGTTTCAGGTTGAGGTGCGTGAGCTCCCCACAATCTACAGCAACCAGGAAGAGACTGATACAAGGGTGGTACTGTACCTCCATCATGCTGCTGCCCTCAGATACAAGAATGCTGTGGTCAGAACACCTGACACAGATATCTTCATGATTCTTCTCTACCATGCTCATGCCATCAAGCTGACTGTATACCTGGATAGGGGGTCAGGGAAACATCGACAACTTCTCAACCTCTCTGAGCTTGCAGAATCCCTAGGAGAAGACTACTGCGCCACTCTTCTTGGGTTCTATGTGTTCAGCAGAGAAGACTGTACCAGTGCCTTCAAAGGGAAGGGGAAGGTGGGGCCCTTGAAAAAGCTGGAGAAGAACCCCAGGTTTCACAAGGCATTCAGTCAACTTGGTGACTACTGGAATGTCAAGCCTGAGGTGCTGAGACAGTTGGAGCATTTCACCTGTCTGATGTATGGACAGAGTCGTGAGTCTTCAGTGGACGTCATCCGTGCCAAGTTGCTACGCAAAATGGTTGGGGAGGACAACAAACTCACTTCCGAGTCTAAGGTCGACCTGGCTCGCCTTCCTCCATGCCACTCTGCTCTGAAGCCGCACGTCCACCGTGTGAACCACCGTGCCGCCTTGTACAAGCGAGCTGATGAAGCTATTCTAGAAAAGTCAAAACCCTATGACGAGGGGCAAGGATGGATGAGGAATGATGGAGTGTTGAAACAAGTATGGTCCTGCGGTCCTGTCCTACCAACCTCGCTAGTTGATCTCCTGGACACTGGAGAGCGTGAACAGGAAGAGGAGGAGGACGATGGAAGGAGAGGACGAGTTGGACTCTGATGATTTCATTGAAAACGATGAGTGATTCATAGTGGAGAAGCATTTACCTGAATGTTTATCTGGAATGGGAAAGAGAAGAAGAGTTCTGTTATGATGGTTGACCCTTGTACTACAAAATAAATAAACATTGGTTAAAAACACATCTGTCTGGACACCTTATTTGTTCAGTTTTCTGCAATATGGAGTCTCTTAATTGGTAAAAATGTGATTATTTTGTAATGGCAGCACTAATTTGCATACTAGCATGACAGACACATGTGATCACTTTAAGAATAGCTTTATTATGATCTTTGACCCTCAAAACATGGGTCTCGACACCTTATTTGTTCAGTTATCTGCAATATTGGCTGAGATATAGTGAAACTAGATTTTTCGATAATGGGGGCACTAATTTGCATAAAAAAATGATACGTGGGACATTTTGACAACTTTTTAACATAGCTCATCATTTTCTACACACTTTTTCCAATCTAGAAACACTGATTCGAAGTATATTGACCAGGGGGTGCATGATACCCCCCTCTTCCTACTGGACTATATGACATTCGCCACGCAGTGGGGATCGTGCATGCAAACATGGCAGCATCCTACAAGGAAGACCTTGCCCTGGACTGTTTTATCCAGGCTCTTGCAGGCACCGACACCGGAGCCCTGCTAACGACATTTCAGCCGAAAAATCTTCAGAAAGCGGCTGACACTGATGCCCGATCGGAGGCATCAAAGCCGCCAGCCACAGGGTCCACGCAGGCATCGAAGTCGCTGGCTACTGGGTCCGAGTGCCATGTAATAACTGTCCAGGAGGTTGGCCCCGTGAACAGTCACGAGCCTGGAGCTGGGACTGCTCGACACCCGAGCAGAGCTGGGGGGAATGGTCTGGGACATTGTCAACCACCGGTTGGCAGGGTCTGGACCATGGCAGATGATTCGGAGGAAGACCCCTGGTGGCCCATTGGTAAATACCCCAATTCGGAGCGTGAGGGGTTGGGGGTGGAAATTTGGAACTTCGGAGGCATACACCATACCTGGTAAAGTATTATAACTGTGGACGAGTTGGTCACCTGTCGCAGAAGTGTAGGTCCCCATGCAGGGGGAGACCCTGACCTGCCGGACCACCACCTCTGCCCCAAGCAGACCAGACTTGCCAGCCCCCAACACCAGCACCACCCCCCCCGCCAGTCCCAGGGAATCTAATGAGTGCCGAGCATATAGGGCCGTGTTTGGCAGAATCAGATGGGAAAAAGCCCTCACCGCTGCGACAGTTCATTTATTGTGGCCAAATTGGCACGGGCAGTTTGACAATAAGGTGCAAAATTGCCGATGTCATGGTGGACGCCGTTGTGGACACAGGAACAAGTGCCACAATCATCAGCCCTGTGGTCCTTAATTCGAGTATAGACGGTTGGGATGATATCCACCATCTGCAAAATCATAGTTTGCAGTGAGCTACTGGGGTAATGGCCCCCATCATAGGGCATTGTTTCATGTCCCTTAAGTTGGGCTCACTAAAAAAAAAAGGATAGAGGTTTTGGTGGCGGATGTGGGAGACCCATGTCGAATAGGGATAGATGTGCTAACCGCCAGTGGTTGCAAAATCGACTTTGGCCGAGGAGTCATCCAGATGGGTATTGAACAGTTGCCGTTGGGGGCGTGAGCATGACGAGAAGGTGGAGCTGGAGGCTCCCAACTCTGTGATCATCCCCCCGGGTGCCGTGGCAATAGGTCCAGTATGGTGGTGGGCTCACCCAATCTTGCAGGGACCATGTGGCCTGGTCGAACTACTGGTGGGGCAATCAACCCCGGAGTCAGTCATGGGCCGCACACTAGTAAATATTGATGGGCCTGTCATGCCCGTCAAGATAATTATTGTGAGCACAGAACCACGCACTATTGGACGGGGCACAAAGGTGGCAGACTGCACCCCAGTAATACAAGTCTCAGAGCTAAGGGATGATAACCTCGAGTCGGATCGACCTAATGGGGGATTTCTAGAACATAGTAGGAATTGGCCTGATCCCATTTGCGAGATGGTAAACAAGAGTAGTGTAGATTTTGAGGAAGCCCAGCAGCAGGCCTTGCACAAACTTGTTGACTGACACATGGAAATCTTCTCCTTGTCGAAAGAGCGACAATATTGCACTACGGGCCTGGTGACACATCAGATCCACACCGGTGAGGCCCGGCCTGTCCGTCAGCCTGCTATATGGCTCCCTTGGAGCAAGAGAGAGGATGGTGATGAACAGGTATTAAAGATGCTCAATGCAGGTGTCATTGAACCTTTGGGAAGTCCTTGGATGTCACCGGTTGTGCTGGTTAAAAAAAAAAAAAGAGGATGGGACCACGCGTTTCTGCATGGACTATCGCCAACTTAACAATGTGACACTCAAAGACTCCTATCCCCTGCCGAGAATTGATACCAGATGCCGTTTCAGGCTCTAAATGGTTTTCAACTTTAGACCTCAAGAGTGGGTGTTTGCAGGTTGAGATGGATAAGACGGGGAAGGAGAAAATGGCATTTTCTACAGGGAAGGGACTGTATCAGTTCACTGTAATGCCGTTCGCTTTGTGTAATGCCCCCGCCACCTTTGAACGATTGATGGAGCATGTGCTCAGCGGCATGCAATGGCAATCATGCCTGGTGTACCTGGATGACGTCCTAGAGGACATGCTAAATCATTCCCCCAGGCCATAGCTAATTTGGACCAGGCGTTTGGGCACTTCAGGCAGTCAGGGTTGAAGTTGAGCCTGGGGAAGTGCACTTTGTTCGTGAAAGAAGTGGTCTATTTCAGACACGTGATAGGCAGCGATGGGGTGAAAACTGACCCAAGTAAAATGACTGCGGTGGAGGAGTGGCCCATACCTCGTAACATCAAACAGGTAGGGGATTTTGGGGGCTCTGCTCCTACTACTGGTGCTTTGTGGCAAAATTTGTGGACATAGCCAGACACGTTCACCGGCTTATGGAGAAGGGATTGTGGTTTAATTGGACAGAGGAATGCCATAATGCCTTCCTCAAATTAAAGGGGTGTTTGACATCCGCACCTGTTTTAGCATACCCCACCGATGACAGGACGTATATACTGGACACGGATGCAAGCCAGGAAGGATTGGGTGCAGTCTTGTCTCAGACACAGGGGGGTGTGGCAAGAGTGATCGCATATTACAGACGGGCCATGAGTCGGCTCAAACGAAATTACTGTGTTACTCACAAAGAGCTATTGGCGATGCCGTCTGCCATGAGCCATTTCCACCAAGTTTTTTTTCTGTGAAATGCAGCGTTTTGCGAATTTGAAGCTAAAATACTCACTATTTCAATAAAATCACGCGTTTTCGCTTCAGAATAGTGATGCAGAACGAAAAGTCGAGTCAGACAATGCTTTTGTTTGGTGAAAAAAAGCTTGTTTTAGGCCAATTTCAGCATTTTTGCATTTACAAGTTTTTTTTTCTGTGAAATGCAACGTTTTGCGAATTTGAAGCTAAAATATTCACTGTTTCAATAAAATCACGCGTTTTCGCTTCAGAATCGTGATGAAGAACAAAAAGTTGAGTCTTACAATGCTTTTGTTTGAGGGGGAAAAAGCTTGTTTTAGGCCAATTTGAGCATTTTTGCGTTTTCAAGTTTTTTTCTGTGAAATGCAGCGTTTTGTGAATTTGAAGCTAAAATACTCACGATTTCAATAAAATCACGAGTTTTCGATTCAGAAGTGATGCAGAACAAAAAGTTGTCAGACAAGGCTTTTGTTTGGTGAAAAAAAACTTGTTTTCGGCCAATTTCAGCATTTTTGTGTTTAGAAGTTTTTTTCTGTGAAATGCAGTGTTTTGCGAATTTGAAGCTGAAATACTCACTATTTCAAGAAAATCACACGTCTTCACTTCAGAATAGTGATTTAGAACAAAAAGTTGTCAGACAATGCTTTTGATTGGTGAATAAAGCTTCTTTTCGGCCAATTTGAGCATTTTTGCGTTTACAAGTTTTTTTCTGTGAAATGCAGCTTTTTGCAAATTTGAAGCTAAAATACTCACTATTTCAATGAAATCACGCGTTTTTGCTTCAGAATAGTGATGTAGAACAAAAAGGTGAGTCAGGCAATGCTTTTGTTTATTGAAAAATGCTTGTTTTAGCATTTTTGCGTTTACAAGTTTTTTCTGTGAAATGCAGTGTTTTGCGAATTTGAAGCTAAAATACTCACTATTTCAAGAAAATCACGCGTTTTCGCTTCAGAATAGAGATGCAGAACAAAACGTTGAGTCAGGCAATACTTTTGTTTGGTGAAAAAAGCTTGTTTTAGGCCAATTTCAGCATTTTTGCGTTTACAAGTTTTTTCTGTGAAATGCAGCGTTTTGCGAACTTGAAGCTAAAATACTCACTATTTCAATAAAATCACGCGTTTTTGCTTCAGAATAGAGATGCAGAACAAAACGTTGAGTCAGGCAATACTTTTGTTTGGTGAAAAAAGCTTGTTTTAGGCCAATTTCAGCATTTTTGCGTTTACAAGTTTTTTTTCTGTGAAATGCAGCGTTTTGCAAATTTGAAGCTAAAATACTCAATATTTTGATAAAATCAACCGTTTTTGCTTCACAATAGTGATGTAGAACAAATAGTTACGTCAGGCAATGCTTTCGTTTGGTGAAAAAAAAGCTTATGTTAGGCCAATTTGAGCATTTTTGCATTAACATGTTTTTGCTGTGAAATGCAGTGTTTTGCGAATTTGAAGCTAAAATACTCACAATTTCAATAAAATCACACATTTTCGCTTCAGAAGAAGTGATGCAGAACAAAAAGTTGTCAGACAATGCTTTTGTTTGGTTTAAAAAGCTTGTTTTAGGGTAATTTGAGCATTTTTTTGCACGAATTTGAAGCTAAAATACTCACTATTTCAATGAAATCACACGTTTTCACTTCAGAATAGTGATGCAGAACAAAAAGTTGAGTCAGACAATGCTTTTGCTGGTTTGAAAAGCTTGTTTTAGGGTAATTTCAGCATTTTTTTTGCGCGAATTTGAAGCTAAAATACTCACTATTTCAATGAAATCACACGTTTTCACTTCAGAATAATGATGCAGAATAAAAAGTTGAGTCAGACAATGCTTTTGTTTGGTTTAAAAAGCTTGTATAAGGGTAATTTGAGCATTTTTTTGTGCGAATTTGAAGCTAAAATACTCACTATTTCAATGAAATCACACGTTCTCGCTTCAGAATAGTGATGCAGAACAAAAAGTTGAGTCAGACAATGCTTTTGTTTGGTTTAAAAAGCTTGTTTTAGGTAAGGTAATTTAAGGGTAATTTTAGGGTAATTTGAAGAGCGAATTGGAAAGCAAATCGACCTACTGATTGATTTGGGGTGATGACAAATGGTAGACAAGAGGAAGTGACGATGTGTACAGGTGAGGATTGTAACTTCCATTGCAAGTGACCCGTATTTTTCGGGTTTGACACGTTTTCTTTCTTTAAACCCGCAAACCTGTTTTAATATCGTTAAAACCCATATTGGATGGAAAGTACAAACAATTTAAAAAACGCAATGTTTCACTCCCATTCTTCTCTCATGAATTCACACACAGAGTGACATATCGGTAGCGGAGCCTGGTGTTGGCACAGTGGTTAGGGCAGTGGCTTGGGATCCAAAAGGTCCTGAGTTCAAGCCCCGTTGGGCCACTGAATTAATACACCAGGGGGTTGACTCAGCCTGTCATCCTTCCGAGGTCGGCGAAATGAGTACCAGTGGACTGGACCGGTGTATACCCCGGTTAAAATAGGTGTACCATATCCCTGTGTTGAAGGAGGTGACCAGGGTTGCGTCAGGAAGGGCATCCGGCGTAAAACATGTGCCAAATCACTATGCGGATCATATGGATGATCCGCTGTGGCGACCCCTAATGGGAGCAGCCGGAAGGAGGAGGAGGAGGAGAAGGAGGAGGAGAAGTGACAGATCGGTAGCAAGGAACTTTATGCACTATGCAAGGAACCACTCCAGTCTGATTCGATTGGCTGGGCGACGTCATGAGCTTTACCCAACCGATCAATTCCTTCAATCCTCATCTGTACACATCGTCACTTCCTCTTGTCTCCCATTTGTCATCACCCCAAATCAATCAGGAGAAATCAATCAGGAGGTCTATTTGCTTTCCAATTCACTCTTCAAATTCTTACTGTGATATTTGTTGGTACTTTCGAGTATTTTGAATGGTACGATTCGATTTGGATTGTTTTCATTTATATACAGGGTGTCCACAAATTACCGTTCCAAATTCAAACCAGGATAAAAAAATGAATGAATACCATGGGATACCATGATGAGGTTTTATGCTTGTGAATGAACAAACATTTTTCAAAGCTTTATTGTCAAGATTTGTCAAGATCATCATATCGCATTTATCACCATTTATCATCACCTGGTCTCCTATAAACCAGGCAACACTGCTCTTTATTGTGGGGATGCAGTAAACGTGACATCACGCGTCACAGGCGGAAACTGTAAACTAAAAAAGTAAATAAAACTGAGAAATTGTTGTGTTCTTTCTTTGGTGCTTTATTCTTTCCAAATATGTTGTTGTTCTTGTTTATTTGCCGAATGTTGATAAATTGTGAGGAAGATGATGGTGCAATGGGGGAGGGGCACGTGGAACGTGATGGAGACCACATCTTAACGGTGTCTGGGATGGTGTATGTGAATGCTACGTGATGCGGAATAAATGATTTGGACCCTGCAATTAATTGCATTGTGTCGCATCTGTTGAGCGACAGAACAGAAATATTCTTTGTTTGAGACATGTTATGTATGTATGTATGTATGTTTTCTTATTTGGAACCTCCTTATTATTGATTTTTTTAACCTCTCCAATAGCGTTTTTACCACGTTTGGTTAACCCCTTGTGTGCTCCATTGTTTACAGCTGCATGGCTCCCTGTTGCTTTATTTATTTTTCAAAGGGTTGTGAATTTCAAGTGGTATTTGAAAAAAAAGAAATAATAAAAAAAAAACTCAACTTGGAGTCAAGTTAGACGGATAACGAAAATTAAAACCCCAAAAATCGTTTTTGCTTTCATTTTTTCATCTCATTACAAATCTGCGACCACAGCACGCAAAGGGTTAAAAAAAAGCCCGATTTCGATTCCTGCCAACCCGTTTTTTGTTGCCTTCAACTTGCCATCTAGTGTATGATGAATTACAAAGTAATTTCTCCTTTAATCATTCAATAAACTTTAATATTTAATTTTCAATAATATTTAGCATTGAATTTGCCTTGTACACATGAAGTTGACAGTGTGTTGAATTCCTATATGTTTAATACAAATATGTTCATCGCCTCAGTTTGTTACTTACGAAATCTAAAGATTTCGTAAGTATATTGATGACTTCCGTCCTGTGTTTGTTTGTGTGTTTGTGTGTGTGTTTGTTTGTAGGCACGATAACTCGAGAACGGAAAAAGCTACCAATGTCAAATTACACCACATGATTCAGGAGGGTGATGGCGAGCGCTGATTAGATTTTGGTCAAAATCGGTCAAAGGTCAAGGTCACAGTGAGGTCAAACATAATTCCATAAATTCATGTGGAGAAATGGAGTATTTTTGCTTCGGTCAACGTTACGAGTTCATTTTAATTTTGTCTTCAGTTTTTGCAATCGCTAAGGACGCTCGGTTGTCGAAATTCTGGTAAAAATCGGATGTTTTGGAGACGTTTTAAGATTGTATAAAAAATATTTCACTCGCCGCGTCCCAGCTCGTCACGTGGTGCAGCGCGCTCGAGCAGAGGCGTCGTTGATCACGTAAAGGTTTTCCGTGTGCGCGCTGACGGTGTTTTCGACAAAGATGGTGTTTAAAAGTCATTTTTTTATCCCAATAAAAGTTATCGTCACATGCCTTACTCGCTAAGCCGTCGGATTATGTAAAGATTGTTGGTGGTGGCTGAATATTACAGTTTTGTGACTTTGATAAAATAATTGCGTGGAGAAATGGAGATTTTTGGTTCGGTCGACGTTACGATTTTTGATGGTTTGGTACAGAATCATCGTAGAAACTTCTGGTTTGTGTCGCTACCTTCTCTTGAGACAGCTTTTATTGGACAAGGTCAGAGGTCAAGTTGGCGATTTCATAAGTACCAGTCTATGACTGCTTGTTTGTTTGTTACTTGGCAAAAAAAAAAAAAACAATTTTGACAAGTATGTTGATCGCCTTTGTTACTTGACGAAAAAATGTTTTTGCCAAGTGTGTTGGTCTGTAACATTTGTCTGTTGGGTCGCTGAAATAGGTGACCCTTATTGTCAGTAATTCTGTCTGTTTGTTCGTTTGTCATCAGCATAATTGGAAGTAAACGTGGGCAGATTTTGACCAAACTCGGGTGGTAGGTACATCTTTTGACCTGGTGCTTTGGAAATTGTGATGGTTGCGAGGGACACTTTGGTTCCTTAGCAACAACCAAAAAAAACCTTCAAAATCGGTTCCGTTCACGCGAAATCAATTCCGAAAGCCATTATCCCACGTAGGGTTATGAAATTTGGCACGAATGATCTACAGGTGATGCTCTGTCAAATATATTCTGTTTTTTTTGTCATATATGGAATACTTTACCCGCAGCGCCCCCTACACTCAGGGTATGCGTGAAAATTGGCGAAAATTGAAGGTCCCCTAGCGACCAGGTGAGTGCATCGATACGAATGAAACTTTGCAGGTCCATAGGACTCAATGAGTACTACAACTTTGCCTCAGGACATATTGACCGATTTCGCTTTGGTCAGGGGTCAAAGGTCAATTAGTGCAAAAATTGATATGCGAGAGTTGGAGGTGCCTTCGCACCAAATGCTAATCCTCCTTGGGTTATGGTCAGATGGTCATGAAAATTCACACTAATCATCTGGAATACATTGTGCACAAATGATCGAGCCGGATTTTCGATTTATATCTTTGCTCACCGACAGCACCCCCCTCGAACTTTGGGGATTTCCGATATCAAACCGCATTTTTGGTACTTTTCATTCAAATTGATACAGAGTAGTTATCAGTAGATGGAACTCGATGAGATTTGGTACGCGTAATCTTAAGGTGATTCTCTATCCGCTATATGATATCCATTTTTTTCTATATCTTATAGTTTCCAAATGGTGACTCTCTCAACTTGGGTGTCCGAGGGCCATTGAGCATTCCCGCTGAAAATTCAAAGTACACTAGCTCTAAGACAGTTGAACCGAATCAAATGAATCTTTACAAGCTTATAGACTGTAATGAGTACTTCAACTTTGCTCATTTGCATGATGACCTATCTCGAGTGGGTCAGGGGTCAAAGGTCAATAAGTGTATTTTTAGGGCGAAATTACCATTCAAGGCACCCTTGCTCCGAAAGGATAAACCGATACGAATGAAAGTTGATAGGTACATACTACAACTTTGCTTCAGGACATATTGACCTATCTCAGCTAGGTCAGGGGTTAAAGGTCAATGAGTGCATTTTTCGGGCAAAATGACCATTCAAATCCCCCTTGCTCCTACACGGGTTAACCGATATGAATGAAAGTTCATAGGTACAGAGCACTCAATGGGTACTACAACTTTGCTTCAGGACATATTGACCTATCTCGGCTAAGGCAGGGGTCAAAGGTCAATGAGTGCATTGTTCAGGCAAAATGACCATTTTGTTAATGCTTAATGTTAATGCTTATACATGGGTTAACCGATTTGATTGCAATTCCGTAAGTACTTAGTACTAGATCAATTTACAGATCGACACCCGGATAAGTCCGGGTCGAAGGGTCCTGGTTATTTTGGACCGAATGACGTGGGGTAGGGTTAATTGCCAACTTCAACTTACCTAAGTACCCACGTGATCCAGCTACTGGGGTACTTCACCCTCGGCGGAACTCATACGGAAGCGAGCCGCTTAAGCGGCCTGTTCCGTGTGCGTAGCCGAGCGGTGATATCGCCGAATTCCACCAGCCTGATTATCTTGTGACCATCCAAATGGCCGACTAATCCCTCACACACAACATGCTCAGTCAATGAAAGAAATGGACACGACGAACTGAAAACATTTAACAATTGGGGTTTATTTATACAGTAATCGGGGAACTAGGGAAGCACGTAAGAGCTGAACTTTATCGAATGCAATGCAATCATTTACAGCACACAAAACAATTAACAGTTCTCTACTTGTTAGACGGGCCCACAGACACGCGCGCGCGCACACACACACGCACACGCACACGCACACGCGCGCGCACGCACGCGCACGCGCGCGCACGCACTCGCACGCACGCGCACGCACACACAAGAAATGGTGGCTGATGCCTTTAATAAAGACTTCAGCTCGGAGGGACAGATGAGCTGAAACCCAGAACCTATCTCGAACCTCTCCACCTCGTGTGGTCTTCAAGATGTTCGGACCCGGGCTCCAGCGAGGGCGAGCTGGATCCAATCGTCGTGAGCCGCGATCCTTCCCGAGCTCCAGCGGATCCCCTCGCGCTCCGGACCACGTGCTGGTGAGAAGAAACACCGAGCCTTCCCGAAGATGTGTCGCTTTCCAAGTGGAGCCAGCCGAACCAAGATGAGGCCACGAAGCAGAACAAAGGCCGAACCAGAACAACTCAGAACCAGCACGACCCTTTGAACCACCGACTGCACAGCCAACTCGAAGAAGCACCAGCAGAACAACAACCTCGAACCAACTCGACCACCCTTGAACCAGGCCGACACTCCTCGACCACCAGGCCGAAGAACCACGACAACCAACCAGCCAGAACCCTCTTCCGATGAACAACCCCCAATAAGACCCACGAACCACCTCGAGCCAAGAAGAGGGTCCCTTCTTTATCCCTATCGGCCCCTCCCCGCTCCCGGCATGACTCGTGCCCTCGTGCCCTCGTGCGCCGCACAACCGCGGGTGGGAGGGATCATTACGTCACGGGTTGGGAGGGTTCTTCTTCCTCTTTGCAGAGGAAGGGGAGGGTCGTTCTTCTTTATGTCTGATCGACCCGAACTATTAAAATGAATCACAGTGCATTTAATCGATTTTTACCCATTAAACAATGGAAGGCGAGCTATCTATGGAACATGCACTTCCCGAGATAACTGAGCTGAAGGACCTGAATGATGAGTGCGATAATGGTTTCAAGATTCGCAACACGATACAGCACAATATCTCTAAAGGTTATGGATGGATTCACACGAAATTTGGTGGACAGGTTGGGAGTGCCACGAGGAAGAAATGCTTCGATTTAGGTGAAGATCCAAATCCAAATCTTGATACTAGAATTATTTAATTTTTAACTGATTCTTCACCATTGAGAGATGGGGCGAAACTGATGTTGCATGACACCTCAAAAGGTTGAGGAAGGATTCAGATGAAACTTAGTGGACAGGATGGGTGTGTGACAAGGACTAATTGATTCTATTTTGGTGAAGATCTGAATCTGGATCCGGACTCGAGATTTTTTCAGGTGATTCTTCACCGTTGAGAGACGGGGCCAAAAACAATATATAGCATGTTATCTCTAAAAGTTGTGGATGACTTGTGACAAAACGAGGTGGAAGAGTCGGTTAGGTGATGAGAACAAGCCAATTCGATTTTGGTTAAGGTCCGGAATCAGATCCGACCTATCAGTGGCATACAAAATGTAAACTGTTCAGCCTGGCGGAGGGATACGCTCTGCTGAGTGCCATTCCGTTTCGCCAAGTTCTCACTCGATGAGTGGTTTTTCATTTGTCTGAGTTTTTTTTTCGTTTTTTTTCTACGTGAGGTCAATTAAAGCCTGGAGTCGAGGCGCCTCCACACACGGACTTTAATACAGACAAGGGGAAAATAAAGGAAAGAAAACCCTCCCTTTATTCCAGCACTTAGCTGTCCAGAGATGGTACTTGTTGAATTTTGAGGTCGAGCCCCTTCGTCCTGTGCAGGAAGATGTGCCCAAAATGGCGCCGAGCCGCTCTCTGGGCAGGAAAACGTACGTGAGGTAATTCGTGAGGTGGTATTCAACACGAGAGCTCACCTTCCGCCGTGCGACTTCTCATGAACGAATATGCCGAATGTTCCTCTCTGACACGAGGTCTGCTCACAATGATCGCCCACCTTCCTCGTCGAACACACGACGAGACGATGCCTGAGGCCCCGTGATGAGGCCACGAGGCACACTCTTCGTCCCTCCTCAGAAATGCACACACCTCACGGCTCTGCCGAACAGTCAATGACGAGCGTCTTGCCCTGTACGCGGGCAAATTTACAGCACGACACAAGAATCGCGCAGCCATTTCGTCGTGCCGAGAGGAGAGCAAAAACGAGATCCTCTGTCTCAGCCATGTTCCTCTCACAACTGTCCTCTGTTTGTTTGTTTCCTTCTCTGTTTGTTTGTCCGCACATGACTTTAGTGTTTTTCTCGGCAACCGCTTGTCAGATTGAGACAAAATTTTGACCATAGGAGCGAATACTTACGTGGAATGTTTTAACGATAATTATGATGAGTGGTGCGGGCCCGTCGGGGCGGGCCCGTAGGTGCGTGCCAGTATGTACAGCTTCGTGCCTGCAGTATCAGGTCCCCAGCATCAATTGTGATGTCATATCAAACAAAGAAGAAGAATTGTGACGCCCCCCTCTCTCTCACCCCCCACTCTCCCCTCCTCTGTCCCCCTCCTCTCTCGCCCCCTCTCTCCCTCCCCTCTCTTGCCCTCCCCTGTCTCCCCCTCTCTCGACCTTCTCTCTCCCCTCCTCTCTGTAAATGTATTCACAAATGTCTACCAAGCACAACAATTATAATAAATAATAAGGCACATACTCAGGTCCCCATTGTTGATTGTGACGTCATACCAAACGAAGAAGAAAAAGAATTGTGACGTCAATCGTGCCAAAAATAAAAAATAAAAATAATTAAACAAACATTAATTGTGACGTCATTCGTGATGTCATAGCACCGTGTCCTGTCATTGGTTGACAGATAAATGGCCGTAACTTGGGAACCGCTTGTCCGATTGATATCAAACCTTGAAAAGGCACATCCGTGGGGCCCTGGCAATCCTGGCAAGTTTCAATCCGATCGGACCGGTGGTCGTCTTGTTATTAGTAATTTGGGGAAAAATTGGCATGATAACGTGAGAAGGTGGAACGACACCTTCAGCTGCCATATATACACCTTTTCAACACTGAAAAAGCAATAAAATGGCCGTAACTTGGGAACCGCTCGTCCGATCGATATCAAACCTCGAAAAGGCACATCCGCGGGGCCCGGGCAATATTCCTGGCAAGTTTCAATGAGATCGGACCGGCGGTCGTCGAGAAACGGCCGTCACAGACAAACAGACACACAGAGATTGCTGTAATTATAGATAGATCTCCTTGATCACGTGGTGTGGCGGCCATGTTGGGAAACGGGGAATAATTGAACCTCTGTGTCTCTGAAACCACACCAAGGAAAAATTTTCAACTTGGCACATGGCAAGTACACTTCGTGTGGAATAAGATTGATTTTATGATGTCATAGGTGCCTTCGTTATGACGTCATAATTCCAAACGTAGAACATGACATTTGATCTTTGAAAAATTTGAGGGTCATTTTGGGATTAATTGGTCCACAGAAAAAAAATGATGAAGTCATCGGTCACATGATTCAGCAACCATATATTTTTTTTAATGAAATTTCAAATATATTCTCTGAAACGACTTAACAGATTGAGGTGAAACTTCCCATGTATGATCGACTATCCATGAGGGACAAAGCGTTTGCACATACAACATCATAGGTCACATGGTTTGGCAGCCATATTGAATTTACCCAAAAACCTTCAAACATCTTCTTCTCCAGAAAGGCTGGACAGATCTCGGGGAAACTTCACACAAATGTTCAACAAGCCTTGGGGATACCAGAGAATTCACCAATAACAATTGATGTCACATGGTCTGTCAGCCATAGTGGATTGAGCGAAAATCTTTATCGAAATTATTTCTCTTGAACCGCTTAATTGATCGATCTGAAACGTCAAAATTATGATCTCGAACTGATGGGGAATATATACATATTTTAAATTTCAACCTGCTCTGACACATGGTCTGACAGCCAGATTTTTTTTTTTTTAAACGAGGTTCTTTTTGATTTTTTTTTGTTGTTGTTGAATTCGGCTCAATTGAATAATGACAAACGCCATGGGTCAGAATCAAGTGTCCGATCAAAGTGGGGTTACATTAAAGAGGGACAACTTGGGACCCGGTCATCATGGCCAGCAGTTATAAAGTGGCAGTTCTAGTTATGTCTCATTAATTATGTAACACACAACACGACACAAACAACACACAAACACCACACAAAACAAGTCATGCAGATGGTCTAAAATCTCTGATTGCTCTTTTACTAAATATTTTACCCCATTAGAATGACGGTAACCCCCGAATCTAATTATTTTACCCCATTAGAATGATGGTAACCCCCGAATCTAATTATTTTACCCCATTAGAATGACGGTAACCCCCGAATCTAATTATTTTACCCCATTAAAATGACGGTAACCCCCGAATCTAATTATTTTACCCCATTAGAATGTCGGTAACCCCCGAATCTCACCGCCAGCCTTAAACACAAACTCACACCAAAACCTGATCAGGGGTGTGATCCATGACCATCATCTGGCTTTGGCTTGCCGAGCCAGCCATTCTTTATCAACCATTTCGTTGGAGTGCAGGTTTGAGTGCTTAAGTCACTTGGCGAGCTCTGTCCAAGCTGAATGGGAACTGCCTACACCTCAGCACATGTACTCGGCGGAGGACCCTCCTTCTGGATCTGCCGTTTGTGTAATGAAGAAATATAATTTCGGGTGAATTTTAACATTTTTCTTAACGGAATAATTTTCCCCTTTTCAGCACCGCAAGGGTAGTTTCGTTTCATCCCCGGGACAGGTTCTGATTTTAAAAACTTCAACATTCTGTTGTGTGCATGGGTTGGTCCATTTACTCATGAGGAGTGTTTCGTTATCGTACAATAAATTGTGGTGTGGATTTGTCAAACAATATCGATGTGTATTAACATTAGGAATTATACGTGTTTTATTATTATTACTGTTGAATTTGTGTACATTAACCCTCATTATCATTACACCTCGTTTCTCAAATAACACTCTCGTCACCTCCTCATTTAGTGACAGCCCTGTCTCGTAAAACATCAGGGAAAACATTTTTTCAATCGATTCATC
>NC_140962.1:130854381-130904381 GCF_056783735.1 Eptatretus burgeri
AGGTGGTTCTCTGATAACAGCCAGAGAGATGTCCACTTTAACAAGGACGTGGTCAGAAGAACCAATTGGAGCGAAGGAAGAGCAGCAGATATTGTCAGGGAAATTTGTCAAAATCAGATCCAGAAGAGATGGAGTACCATTGGTTGAGATCCGGGTCGGGAAGTTGACCGATTGAGTCAGTCCCAATGAGTCACAGAAAGCTTTTGCTGATGTCCCATGGCAGGTGAGAGAGGTACCCACACCTAGCCAACTGGCGTGATGACAATTGAAGTCACCACATAAGAGGAAGAGAGAGTTTGGATGAGAAGATAGAAGATGGTCTTTTCACGTCGCTTCATCACTCTCCCTAAATGAAGCAGCTTTTTTATTCTCGACTTAAAATCCTCCCACCAATCACAAATGCTTCCAAATTCTGGGATTAGGGTGACCCACAAGGAGATTTGTTCCCTAATAATGCCTTGCGACCAAGGAACATTAAACAATGTAATATTTCCCTTCCAATGACCAACGACTGATCGATTGCTGGTTGGTAATGAGACTTCGAGCATGATACCGCTATGATCAGAGAAAGAATTCCAAATCCTCTGAAAACCTCGAATCCCAAAATGTCTTGAAATAAAGAAATAATTGATGCGCGATTGCGCGTAAAATCCATGGCCTACCCACGTGTAGCCAGGATCAGACAAATGTACTTCCCGGAATGAGTCCCTCAGGTCAAAGGCGAGCAACATTTGTTTCGCAGCAAGACACGATGAATCCCGTTCTGGGGAATCTACTACGAGGTTGAAGTCGCCCCCCAAAACAATAAAACGTTGGGTACATAACCACAATTCAATTTTCTTCAAGCAAACGATACGCTCCCTCGGATTTTGAGGAAAATAAACGTTGATGAATCGAAAGCACAAATCATACAAATCAACATCAAGAACACATACTCTCCCGGGCACAAGGTCAAGAGCACTCTTAATAACCCAAGGGAGCTTTTGGCTAAAGAGAACAGCAATCCCATCATTCTTGCACGCATTGCCACCCGAAAAATGTGAAGGACCTGGCCACTCCTTGGTGAGGTCAGGGTAACTCGCACGGGATGGCAGGAAGCATTCTTGTAGGAAGGCGACATCAAAGGGAGTAGATGTTATCTCTCTCAAGATCGCAGCCCTCCTACTTGACCTCAAAATACTTCGTACATTAACTGACAGCATCTTCACGTTAGCCATCCGAGGCGTTGTTCAGAGGAGAACGCTCCCTATGTTTCGACAAGCCGACCCGCGATTTCCTCGTCTCATGACTCACTCTCTCTTTCTTAGATCTCCGTCTCGCAGGCTTGGACCATGATTCCCCTGCCTCTCCATCATGGGGCACCGAGTCCCGATCCCATATACGATTTGTAGTCAAATCACCGCCCCGAGCTTCTCCTTCAATCTCCAAGCCAACTTTCTTCGTGTCCGTAGAAACTAATGCTATGGGCAACGGAGTGTGACTCTCCTCTATTTCGACACCTTCCTCCATGTTGCCCTTAACACAGAAGCTTTTGTTATGAGATTCCCTTTCCTTTAGGATCTCTGCATTTCCCTGTTCATTTCCACCCACTGATTGGATGCTGTCCCCCCAGGTGACTGAGGATGCCGACCCAACACCAGGTGAATGAACCTTTGAAACCATTGGGGACGCACACTGGGCCTCAGGTGACACCACTGATTGGGCTACCGACAGACGCACTCCAATTTCTTTCTGTTTGTCAATTGGAAGGGTAGAATCATGAGATTCACTTCCATTGGTCTTTCCCCAAAGAAATTCACGAGTGCTTTTGACCCTATTCGCGAAGGATTTCGGACAGAGACGGAAGAGATGTTCCAGACTACCACACAGGCTGCATTTTAGTGGTTTCGTACATACTTGTCCCGAGTGCTCCAAGGAACCACACTTGTAGCATTTCAGTGTTCTACACGCCCATGCCATGTGGTCAGTGCTACCACATCTGTTGCATGTCTTTACTTGTCCAGGGTAGTGTAGGAATCCCCGAAATGGGCCGATAGACACCTTGCCTGGAAGGTGCCGAAGGCCCCCAGGCACTGTAGGGTCTGATTCTAGTTTGACTTTTACCGTCCTTGCTCCGGTTTTAATCCCGTCCTCGTCTCTGATATGCACCACAGGGCCAAGCACTTTACATGACCTACTCAGCCATGTAATAATGTCCTCATTTTTCAGGACTTCACAATACATTTGGAGCGTCACATTCACCACACCCTTTTCTGACAAAGCTTCCACAGAAAAATGATTTAGCGGCTCTTGGTTCTTCAACTTCTCCCAACGCTCCCAAAACTGAAGGAGTGAAGGGTAATTCACAAAAACGATCTCAAAAACCTTACCCCCCGGCAAGGAGAATATGGCATCAAGCTGAGAAATCCCGAACCCCAAGGCACCTTGCACCACCAACCGACTAAATAAATGCCGATTCATGGAGAAATTGTCTATAACCTCCAGACGTACGGCGTTTCGACGCAACACCCGGGAAGACCCCGCGATGATCGCTGCAGCTGATGTGTTCTTTCCCGTTATGTTCTCTTTACCGCCCGGAGATACTAACCCTGTGGGTGGGCCTGAGGAAACGGGCGATACCTCGGAATGTTGTTTCACCGTCCCTTGTGGCTCCTTCCACCCGCTCGAAGAACCTGAAGGCCCAGGTGCAGATTCGTCCAAGTCCTTTGGTAGGCTTGCAGCAGCAGCCACAGCAAGGATTGAATCCCAAGCCTGGGATTTCGGCAAGGACTCATCTCCCACAGGAGAAGACACCGCCGGTCCATCAGCCGAATCCAAGAGCGGTGAAATAAGATCCATAACTCGAGCCGCTTGTTCCTCCAATATCCTGTCGTCTGCTCCCGAATCTTCTGAAGACATCAAGTTGTCTCCAACGAAGAAACCACCAGCACCAGGAACGTTCGTGGCAGCAGCATTCTTGGTCACACCAACCGAGGTAGAAACAACAACATTTTGCTCGTCACAGCATTCCGAAGAATCTGTCACCAACATGGAATCCAAGTGGACACCCGTCATGACATGAGGGAACCGCCTTGTTGATCACGGTATCTCTCCCGTCAGGTAAGTATGACTTGTTGATTCACGGGATTCCTCCTCTTACTGCGAGCACCGTCTTCCTTCACTGGGAACCATTCACTCCATATCCTGAATATTTATATCAATGGTGAATGTTACAAGAACTTTATAAACACATTCTCATCGGACTATTTGGTTCCATTTTATGATTTAGATATTTGAAGAATTTCTCCCTTCGCTGTTGTTTTCAGTGAATTTAAAAAGTCTTCACGATTTGATCCCTTCTGAGTATTTTTACTTTCGTGTGATGACGCCACGTTTAACTTAGTGACGTCACGACGCACGTTGTTGAGTCGTGATTTCCCAGCTGGGTTGTTTCCTCTTTCGAACAATCTCTGAATCATTTTGTTCCACGTGGATCGATTTGTTTGCTCTCGAGAGAAGATCACAGGAGATTAAATCAGTGGATGCACTCAACAGGACGATGAGGTGTGTGTGTGTGTGTGTGTGTGTGTGTGTGTGTGTGTGTGTGTGTTTGTATGTGTGTGTTTGTATGTGTGTGTGTTTGTATGTGTGTGTGTGTGTGTGTTTGTATGTGTGTGTTTGTATGTGTGTGTGTGTGTGTGTGTGTGTGTGTGTGTGTGTGTGTGTGTGTGTTTGTATGTGTGTGTTTGTATGTGTGTGTGTGTGTGTGTGTGTTTGTATGTGTGTGTGTGTGTTTTTGTATTTGTGTTTGTATGTGTGTGTTTGTATGTGTGTGTGTGTTTGTATGTGTGTGCGTGTGTTTGTATGTGTGTGTTTGTGTGTGTGTTTGTATGTGTGTGTGTGTGTGTGTTTGTATGTGTGTGTGTTTGTTTGTGTGTATTTGTGTGTGTGTTTGTATGTGTGTGTGTGTGTTTGTATGTGTGTGTTTGTTTGTGTGTGTTTGTATGTGTGTGTTTGTTTGTGTGTGTATGTGTGTGTATGTGTGTGTGTTTGTGTGTGTGTTTGTTTGTGTGTTTGTTTGTTTGTGTGTGTGTGTGTTTGTATGTGTGTGCGTGTGTTTGTATGTGTGTGTTTGTGTGTGTGTTTGTATGTGTGTGTGTGTTTGTATGTGTGTGTGTTTGTTTGTGTGTATTTGTGTGTGTGTTTGTATGTGTGTTTGTGTGTGTGTATGTGTGTGTATGTGTGTGTGTGTTTGTGTGTGTGTATGTGTGTGTATGTGTGTGTGTTTGTGTGTGTGTTTGTTTGTGTGTGTGTTTGCTTGTGTTTGTGTGCGTTTGTTTGTGTGTGTGTTTGTACGTGTGTGTGTGTGTGTGTGTGTGTGTGTGTGTGTGTGTGTGTGTGTGTGTGTGGTGTGTGTGTGTTTCTGTGTGTTTGTTTGTATGTTTGTGTGTTTGAATGCGTGTGTATGTGTGTGTTTGTTTGTGTGTGTGTTTGTATGTGTGTGAGTGTATTTGTTTGTTTGTGTGTGTGGTGTGTGTGGGTGTTTCTGTGAGTGTTCGTATGTGTGTATGTTTGTATGTGTGTTTTTGTTTGTGCGTGTGTGTGTATGTGTATGTATGCGTGTGTATGTGTGCGTTTGTTTGTGTGTGTTTTATATGTGTGTGAGTAGGGTAAGAATACTGATTCTGGCTCACTTTTCCCCATGTAAATGAATGGGGGATTTTCAGCGATTCCCTTTTTTTTTCCCTAAAAATAAACCCCCTTTTTATCCCAAGGTATATTTATTTGTCTCTCCTTTTAACTTGGAGGTTGAACCTCATTGAATTGAACACCTGGGGGTTGAACAGCTCACTCATTGAACCTATAAAGATTTGTTCATTCTCAAATTCCTTCAATAGTTTAATTTTCTTTGCACAATAATCCCCATCTAAAATATTGACAAACAAAACATTTGAATCTTTATATTTTTGAAGATACCCCTTTTGTGCCATTACGAAATGATAAACTTCTCTTAATGCTCTTGTTTGACCACCTCCTGAGCCACAGGTTATTTTTTGTTAAGCCCCGCCCACTTTTCTTTAAGCCCCGCCCACTTTTGCTAAGCTCCGCCCACTTTTCATAAGGTATTCAATAAGCCCCGCCCACTTTTCTTTAAGCCCCGCCCACTTTTGCTAAGCTCCACCCACTTTTTGTGAGGTATTTTTTCTAAGCCACGCCCACTTTTCCTAAGCCCCGCCTACTTTTGCTAAGCCCCGCCCACTCTTACATCATTTTCAGTTCATCTCTGACTCACAAAGAAATCACTAGAAAATTACAGGATGTTATGGTTTTGAAAAATTTCCCAATGAAGGCTTGCCTAGGCTTGCCCAGGGAATTTCCAAAGGAAACCACACCCACCAGTCTTTCTCTATAAAAGCTTCAAACCCAGGCTCCATTTTAAACATTTGTTTTTGCTGGCAATGGTGTGCTGTGTGCTTGTCTGGAACTCTCTGTCTTGTATGGAACTAAACCTTCAAGTTGATGAACTGGATTCAAACCTCTTATCTATTGAGGTAAGATTTTTATTTTCCTATTTTCAAACTTTGATTGAAGCATACTCATTTAATAATTAAATAACTTAATTAATACATTATTATTTTCTCTCACAGGAAATTGTGTCTGAAATACGAAATGAAAATACTGCTTTTGCTACAACTTGGGGCGAAATTGTTGGCTTGGTTGAAGACCTTATGAGCGACCAAAACCCACAGAACGAGTTCGTCCTTGATGACCCAACCAAAGAGTTATACCTTGGAGACCAGCAAAATCCTGAAAAAGAGTTTTACAGCAATAGTACTCATTGTGAGTTATCAAGACAATACCCACTGAACAAGTTATACGTTGATGAGCCAGAATACAAGTTTTACCTTGGAGACTCACAAATTTTGAAAAAATCAGTAAATGAGTTCTGCCTTGATGGTTTAAATAACTACCTTGGAGACTCAGGAAAAGGGTTCTGCCAAGATGGTTCTAAATATGGAAACTACCTTGGAGACTCACAAATTTTGAAAAAATCAGTAAATGAGTTCTGCCTTGATGGTTTAAATAACTACCTTGGAGACTTGGAAAGTTGGGGTTATTTTGAAGACTTGAAATGCTACCACTCTTTGGGATTTAAACCTATCAAGAAAGTTCTTACTCCCTCTTTCTATGTCATCAAACCTGAAAGCCTTAAAAGACAGAATTGGAAGAAGAGAAAAAAAACAAACAAAAAAAAAAAAAAACGTAAAATATATATATATATATATATATATATATATATATATATATATATATATATATATATATATATATATATATATATATATATATATATATATATATATATATATATATATATATATATATGTGGAAATCTCATTTTGAAAAAGACTGTGTTAGGTGAGGATTGAGTTGGGGTTGAGATTTTGAATGTGAGGGTTGGGACACACACACACATACACATCAACAAACAAAAGTTAAGCCTTGACTATTCAGTTGAGGATTCTGTGTTTGGGGTTCACAGATCTAAGAACGTCCACCCCTTGACACACATTATATACTGTTATACACCTCGGACTTGGCCCTCGAGTGTCCACAAAGGTGTATTATCTGCTTAGTTTTGTCTTTTGTAATTCCTGTGAATAAAATGAACCTAAAATCTCTTCCCCTTCCAAATCATATATTTTATAAGTCCAAGGAACTGTATCTATTACATCAACAATTTTAAAAAGTTCTTTCGTCCATCGTTCAGTAAAACCCTTTTCAAAATGAGATTTCCACCTATATATTCTTACGATATCACCAACTTTGAACTTAGGTTTTCTGACATTAATCTCTTTTTCATATTTTAATTTTGTAAATGTTTCTGATGGTTTCATATTTGTTGACGTGTGAATCGTGTCATTATACTTATCCACAATATCCTGAATAAAAGATGACCATTGTTGTGAACCGAGTTGTGTGAATTTTTTATATAGTCTCTCTTTTAAGGTATGATTAAAACGTTCAACAACAACTGCCTTCCCTTCATTAAATGTACTGTATAATGTAATACTGTTATTTTTTAGAAAATTCATAAATGTCTTGTTATAAAACTCTCTACCCTCATCAGTCCACAATTTTTTAGGTTTTCTCTTACTTTTATTAAATATCTGTTGAAAAGCTAACATAAGAGTATTACCTGTTTTGTTTTTTAAAGGGACAACCCACGCATATCTACTCCTCAAATCAATAACGGTTAAAGCATACTTGTACCCCTTATCATTATTGAGTTCAATCAAATCAGCAGACCAGATATAATCAACTTCCTTGGAATAAACTTTCCTTCTCTGAAACTTTGTGAATATTGGTTTATGTAATTCATCAGCTAATTGCTCTTCAGTCTTAATGGCATCATTAGAGCCTATAAGTTTTTGAATTTCCAAGTCCAAGTTTCAATTTAGCACTAATCATCTTCTTCACGATGAACCTATCAACTTTTTCTCTCAAGGTTGGATTTTGTATCAGAGACAAATTATACAACATTTCTCTATCGGCTTCATGCTTTTCTTCCAACGTTGTGGTATTCCCATAATCAATATCGTGTCTCATGCACACTTCATCAACTCTATTGATTGGTTTACTCCAGGATTTAGGATTGTCTGCCTCATCTAATCTTTTATCCAAGTTTGTGCCTGGACCACAGAAAGAATACCCTGGAAGATGTAATTCCCCTGGTATTCCAGTAGTTGTAAATTTACTTCCTGATAAAAACTTTTGTATATCTCCTCCGAGTTTGTGTTTGGAGATAAATTGATTTTTTTTTGAACCACACACCGAACATATACCTTTTTGTATAACCCTGTTATTTTTACTTTTAATATATGAAATATTTTTAGTATTAGTTTTCTTTTTACATTTGAGACAATAACTCATTTATTTATATGAAAAAGTCCTGCAGAGTGCAAAAACCTTTTAGTTTCCAACATGCACATTTGAATCTTAATTTTTAAAACATAAAGAATCCGTAGAAATGCCTTCACTCTCTCCTCCATTTATTTCAGAAAAAACTTGAATTAAAATGAATAGCTTGTCGATGCCAATAGTTTTGTCGAAAGTATTGCAAATAGACTTGTTAATTCTTTGTATTCCTCCTCGGTGGGTTGAGTTATTTTCTGTAATACCTCTATTCTTTTTTGAATCTCACTGGTTTCCATACTATAATATTTATTTATTCTCTCTCTTTCCTCCCTCTCTCTCTTCTCCTTTTCCTCCTTCTCTTTCTTCTCCCTCTCCTCCTTCTCCTTTTCCTCCTCTTCCCTCTCTTCTTCAACTCCTTCCTCATCCCTTACTATCCTTGAATCGTTTATACCCCATAGAATATTATACATATATTCATCAGGATTTCTTGTTATTCCTGTATCCAAAATAATTTTTTTTACAACAGGAAACCAATAAAATTTCTTTTGAATTTCTAAAAGAGCCTTACCTTTTCTTAACTTTATAATTTTTTCATTATTTAACATTCTAATTAAATCTAAACTTGTCGGTTTATCAACATCAGCATAATGCCAATCTTTTATTGAAAATACCTCATTCTTATGTTGTAGAACATATTTATTAAAATACCGAATACCCTTTTCTTGAAGGTATGCTTGGACACAGAAATGATAATTTTCTTGAAGCCTTCTTGCTGTCATTTATGTATTAGAAATATATGTTAGAATAATATTATGGCACGAAACACCTCCCCATCTTCCCATAGTTAAATCATTTTGTATTTCCTTACTTATTATACATAATCCTGTTTTTTTCTGTTTTCATGAGATAAACAAGGGCAAAACCATTATTATATTTACCCTTATTAAATTCTTTTATTTGTTGTTTACTAATCGTAGCCCCACAAAACTCATTCTCAATACCAAGTGGATAATATTCTTCCTTACGAGACTGATTTAATTGTTCCAGGTCTTCGAGGTTAATTTTAAATGACCAATTATACCCTAAATCATTCATATCATACCCCCATTGTTCTATTCTCATACAAACGATACGCCCTTCTTTATAAAAATTTATTTTAATTCGAACTGTGAATTCTGTATGACCTGGAGATAATATCAACACTTCTGTATCTTTGGAATACACAGCCGTTTTATTTAAGTATATATATTGTGATAAATCGCTTAATCTCACCAAGTCATTCGCGTCAGTCGGGCTTGGATAATTTTTTAATTTATAAGCATTTTTCATGTTAATATTTTTGTTTATATTATATTTATGTCGTTCAGCCTGTGCCTTTGTATAATAATTTGATAAATCAATATCCAGTTCTTGAGAAACACCAAAGATAGAACCATCTTTACCAACATAAGTCATTTATATTAGATTAAAAATAATATCATAAAAATTTTTATTTTTGTTGAGTTGAAATAACACATATAGACATAATTGACCACAACACTTGGAATTTAATTCTTGGACTTGAAATGTTTGATAAACACCATTCTGTAAGAATTTTATGACTTCAACAGGTGGTGGAAGACCAAAACTATCAAAATAATATTTGTCTTGACTATTAAAAATACAAACCCAATGAGAACCGTTCCCATCATTATCTTCTAAGTTCATAATAATATTCTTTGTATGTTTCGGCACATTTGTTAATTCATCTCTCATACAAATAACCACATTATGAATTTTTAATTTCTTACAATATTTGGCAAGTTGTAAATTTGATGTTGTATTCTTTCCAAATTCTTTCAACCACTCATCAATGCTCATTTATTTATTAGAAAGATATAATCCATTACCTCTTTTCGTTAATTTTACACCTGCTTGTGCTATAGAAGAAAGCATATCTCCAACTAACAATCTCGCTTTATCAGGCAGACCTTCAAGTTTTTCAGCAAAATCTACAATTACACCACTTCCACTAATTTGTTTCTCCAACTCTTTGTTATGTCTTTCCAATTCTTTTTGAGCCTGGAGTTGAGCCTTCCTTTCGTTGGCAGTTTTCACCGCTGTTGAAATACCACCCGTCAATGCTCCAACCGCACTTAAACCAGCAAATAAAGGAATTAGAAATGGGAGAAATCCTCCACTCGTCTCTCTTATTGAATATTTTTTCAACATTGGTTTTGTCATTTTAATTTTAAGTGAGCCAGTGTCATTCAAGATTTTAACCTGTTCTCTTGTGAGCAAAACATCAATTCTTACTGCTCCTTTTCTCTGAATTGTATTAACGTTAATCGTACAAGGCTTTTGATTTTGAACACAAGATGATAGTTTATGAAGATTGATTTGATTAACATATACCCCAGTTGGTACTTTGCCACTCATTTATTTAACAAAAAATTATGTGAGACTAATCATCACACCATTATCTGTATTAATCTGCAATTCTGTTTCTTCCAAAAGCAAACAATATGTATCAACTTCTTCACTCTCTCCTCTTTCAATGTATAGGGAAGTATCCACTCGATTAGACTTTATAGTTTCCTTTTGAGCGCTCAGGTCGAACGCATAGATTGTATACAAACTTTTAAATGCTGTCAAATCCAAAATAGGTTCTTTATTTCCATTACTTTCACACACCTTTTGGTAAGACTTGTATGCTTCAGCAAAATCATTTTTTTCCCAATTAATTTCCAATCTATCTCGTGGATAAAATGTTCCATCTAGAGAAACGCGAAGTTGTTTCACCTTAGCATTATCACTCAATGCATTATTCTTATCAGTCGCAGTATCACCATCTGGCTTTTTAAAAATCATCCACAGATATCGTGGCTTTCCTTCCAGAACACCCAAATTCCACGTGTAAGTAGTTTGGTTGAGTTTAACGTGTTGACATCTTCTTTTGAGGTATGATACACTGAGTGGTTTCTTTGAGTTAAGTCTTCGATTCAACATCTCTTCTGTTTTAAGATTAGGAGTATATTCACTGATATACCAACTCATCTCCTCAATTACAAATTTATTCTGTTCACCAAAAGCACTACCAACACCAAAAAGCAATCTATTTTCATTATCATTCCTTTGTAGTTGAAATCTAATTTTAAGACCATACAGAACTTTATCATAATCACAAAATCCAAATATACCTTTAAGAGGAACTGCCACAGTAAAACTATTTTCTGCTTTTGTATCATCATTATACATTCCTTTCCTTTGAATATATCCAGGGTCTGTGTTTGTTCCCGTTGACATATCAGGAATAAAACCTTCGACAGACCCCTTTCCCATTCTATCACTGAATGTATAGAGTGTAAATTTCACCATTTCAGATACAGCAGAGACATAATCAACCGCTTCAACTTCTTGTGTTCCAATATACAATCGCACACTATCAAACATTTTCCAGAAGAAATCATTTACAAGTGTAGCGTTTGTGTTATTCCCAGCCTTAGTGAATTTAAATTTACACAACAAGAAACTTTCGGAGAGATTCAAATAGGTTTGTTGATTATTTATTTCAAAACTTTTTGTACCATTTGTATTCCAGTCTGTTCCAGTTATTGCATTTACCTTGAAGTAATCTTCTTTTTAGTGGAGTTTGAGATAATAATAGTATCATCCAAATCATAGATACTATCATTTGCTTGCATATTTGTATTTATTTAGGTAATAAGATGTTAAAACTTTTGAAACCCTGATCCAAGTATTTGAATTATTTTCTGTCGTTCTTGGGGGGACAACTGAGTTTTACCTTTCTTAATTTCTTTTATTGCTTGTAATTTATGAGATTCCTTCTGAGCATCTTTTATACTCTTTACAGCACCTGCTACATTTCCCACAGCAGAAGCAGTTGAACCAATTAGGTCTTTATGTTTAAGAATAGTTGAACCAATACCCATGAGAGTATCAATTATCCCATCTCCTCTAAATTGATGTCCGACACCCCTTTGTCTCTTAGGTTTATAGTATCCTCTACCAAGATACATACCTTCACCCTTGTAGTACGGGGAAAGGAACATCCCATCCCCTGTAATTATTTTATATTTTCCCAACTCGTGTTTCCTCACAATAACCATCGTATTTATTTATTGAAAAACTTCACGTAGGTGAATTCTGATGGATATAACTTCTCCATGAAAAGAAATCACACGATTATCTTGGTCGGTTATCCTAAAATTTACTCTGTGTATGGTTTTTCCTGACACAGGTAGATAAACCAAATTTTTAGGTTCCATATTGAATTTATAACCAATTGGGGTTGAGTATGCGCTGAATGAAAATATTGTATTTGTTTTTTTTCCATCATTATAAGCACCATCAATCAAATCACAGTGAATTAACACCGAATTTATTCCTGAGGATATTTGAATGACATTATCACTGTAAAACGTCCCATTAGTTTCAATCCTTTTTGAGGAGAAACCCAATAACTCTCTAAATGAATTATCAATTGTGAAATCAACCTTGTAGTTATTTTTAACTTTAATCGTTGATTTTGAAGTATGTTTTTGAATGTTTATAACAATATTTTTTGGTTCATCACCCTGTTCTTTCATAAGACGAGCAATTTCGGAAGATATTTGAGAAATCTCGTATGCTCCGGGTGAGACTGTTATCGTTTTGTATCCACTTCCCGGATTATAACTAAACTTGTCATTTTTCTCGGTTATATTAAATAAGGTATTATAAGTTTCCATGGACAATAAAGATGCCTCATATTCTTTTGTTGTGTCAAGTTGTAGTGGGTATGGGAATGAAGATGTGTGGTCGCTTGTTGTGAAATTAAAACTCAGGATTGTGCTTCTCATCTTATTTAATATGAGATAAAATGTCTTTATATTGAGATTTATTAATTATTTTCATGTTCATCAACTGGTCTAAAATGGCTGATGCTTCATTAAAACAATTGTTATTTCCAGCCTTCTTACTGCCTAACAACAATAACAGTCTATTAACTAATTGCGATAGGTCATTTGGAAGAAAACTAATACCTGAACCAAGGATACTTAAAGCCTGAATAATGTGTTTCTCCTTCTCATTCTTCCTACTTTTACCAGAAAGAATAACCTTATAATTTAGAGTGTTCAGCAAATCAATATATACTCTATCATCATTATTTTCCATATCCAATGGTTTATCAATATACTTTGATTCATCCCTCACAGTTGAACCTTGTCTTCCATCTTTTGTGAGAAGAAACATTATTCTCGGAGTTAGTTTAACAGGGGGTTGAGCAGAACTTAAGAACCTTAATTCATCATTAAATATCAATACCTTTTCTTGAACAAGATGAAATATTGCTGGTTGTTCTGTTGGAATGAGTCCTGCTTTGGTTTTTGAATCCGCTGAATATTCATTGTTTTGAACAGCATTCACAATATAATCAGGGGGTTGATTAATCTCTTCCAGTTGTTGAAATAAACCTTCATCATCATATTCTAATTCTCCTAAATGCTCTAATTCTTCCTCCGTCATTTGACTGAAATCTTTTAACATTTGGAGCTTTCTGGGAGTATATTCTACTGTGGGAACTGTGAAAACATCTTTCATTTTTTCTTGGGAAGTTTTTAAAAGTGGTTTAAAAAATTTCTCTTGTTTTCTTTCAAATACTTCTTCGCCCGTTAGTTTCTGTCTGCGTTTCTTCTTTATATCTTCCTGCTGTTTTACAACTTTTGAAACCAACTCTTGATGTTCCTTAAATCTTCTTGCTCTTTCTTTTGTATCCATTTATTTATTGTAAAATATCATTTAATGAATTGTAAAGATTAACAGGGAAATTTTCCTTTTCTTCATCATTCAAGTAGATGTGTTCAAATAAATCCTTTTCTTTAAATATTTCATCAAATTCTTTATTAACATTAATGCGAGTTGTAATTTCTTCTTCACTAATCCTTGCATCTCTGCTTTTCATACGTTTGCGTTGAGTTTCTTCATCAACATCAAAACCGAATGATAAAATCTTCACCCCGCTCAGATATTTAATAATTTGTCTCGTTCCTTCTGGATTAGTTTCTAATATCCCAATACCACCAGCTTTTAGTTTCCTTAACTCACTCTTACAATGTGAATATTTTGTTGTACCAAGAGAAACCTCCTCAAATATTTGTCCTTCATTCCTCAATCGCATATGTTCCTCCACTGAAATATAGTGATAATCTTCACCTTTTACTTCTCCAGGTCTTATTGCTCTAGTTGTTGTTGATACAATGCGTATCACGGGGTGTTTTTTAAGTAAATTTACAATATTCTCATTTGTACTACACAAGAACCTTGATTTATGAAAGTTTTTTCCAGAAGCAGATTTACCCACAAGATTTATAATAATAGTTGTCATTTATATATGTAATTGTTTATAAAACAAAAAATATATCCCTTAATATCTCATCTTGTTTCACAACAATATATTTATATTTTTCAGTCATGTGCTTCATGTAATCCTCAAATTTCTTTTTACTACATAATGTAGAACAATTATCTCTCCAAAAATTATTGATATCTATTGAATTTAACTTGAATAAAATAAAAGTATTAGCATTGTTTCTGATGGAACGACGAGGAAGTTGAAAGTACGATTGACTAAGATAAATACAATTACAAGAAGAATGTCTCCCTCTTGTGTAGTAGCTGTCCATTACCGTTTGGTTTCTCTCATTAACACAATCATCAAAGATAACGAGGTTCTTTTTTGATTTATCCAAATCTTGGGGAGACGGTATATCATCCATATTATCACTAAGAATACAAGTTATAGGATTTGATTTCTTTTTACATCTCTGTGTATCACAAAATAGTTGAATTATATCTTCAATGTTATAATCATTTAGGTTTTTTTGATGTTTAAATAAACCGATTATATCTTCTTTTTGAAGACCAGCATTAAAACCTTGTGAGAGTAGTTGATACTCTGGTTGAAAACTCGACTTTGTGAAAATTATTAAATTATCATAATCTAAAAAGTTGGGAGTGAGGAGCATTTTTAAAAGTAAGCAGGTTTTTCCACATCCACTTGAACCAACTATGAGACATCTTAATGAATTTGGGAGATTTTTATGGTTGTTAAATTTTATCTTATTTTCCCAAATAGGTAAAAAATCATTCATTTATATATTTAGAAAACAAGTTATTTAATTTATTATTGGCTTTTTTAGAAACTCTATATTTTATCCTAAGTTCAGGTTTAATTTCAAGATAATCCATTATTTTATTTATACAATATCTTGTGTTGATATTTCCCTGAAAATTACATCCATGAATTACATCCTTTGAACATTTCTCTTATACGTTCAGTTTCTTCCCTTGTAAGGAAAGGTGTGTTATCACCCTCATACTTTACATTCATTTCTCTAATCAATCTTGTAAAGTAATTCATTTTTGGTGTAAATCTAAAAGAATTATTTTCCTTTTTATATTTTTTATTCTCATTAATTAGAAGATAATCACAGAATATACATTGTTTATAGGCTTTTGACTCTGTGTTTAATCCCCCTCTTTCACACGCAGGACAATTCTCAAATTTGTCATATGGAGAATCAGGAAAGTCTAGCATATTTATAAAGTAAAACTTTACTTAAACTGAAATTCATCTATACTTTCAGTTGTATATTACCATCGATATCGATATACTTTTTTTCATTGTCAGATTCAACGACAACATTTTTTATATTAAAGGTAATTTTAAAATTATTGTTAACTACTATTGAACGAAATGTCATTTCACCTGATATATTAACATCCTTTATTTCATCAGGATTTACATCTTTAGGGTTGTTGAAAAAAATACAAATTTCTCCTTGCATATTACAGATGGTCTTATCTTTTCTTTCTAAAGCTTCATCCATAAGGTTTTTGTTTTTTGATACTTTTTCTTGTTTCATTGCTTTTTCTACTTTTGAATATATTACTAGAAGGAGAGGAGAAACTTTTGTTAGAGATACTTTAATTGATGTTCTACCAGGTATACTAAAAGCCCTTCCACTGAAGGAAATTGAAGAACTCATATTATTTACCATAATAGTTTTTATCCAATAGTTGTTATATTTATCTTTGTTCAATTTTACATCCTTGACATATTTCTCAGTATCTTTAACAGATGAAGAGATTGATTGAAACTTGTCTTTTGTGTCTTGAAACATTGTATTTATTAAGTGAAAAAGTTGGAGGATAAAATGTTTTTAAGCACAGATTCACCTATAAATTAAACGAAATTTTCATCAAGAAAATTTTAGTTTAAGCAAAGTTTTATTCTATAAATATGGTGAATACAACGTACTGCGATGTTTGTAATCACGAATATAAACATTATAGAAAACATCTCCGAACCAACAAACACACATTTAATCTATTTCATCAAATATCTCCTCTTGAGTTGGAAAGAAAACATTGTGATATCTGTTCAAAGGATGTTTTGAAGAGTAGTTATAATAAACATCTTCAATCACAAAAACACAAGAAAAATGAGTTTAAAGTAAAGGGAGACTATTATATTGAAAACACTGATGGGGCATTTAAAGGGCATATAAAAATAAGGATTTTTCAATTTGGAGAACCCGGTCCATCATCAATAGCTGAATCAATTGAAATAGTGAAACCCGATGTTGAAAAATTTATGAAAAAGACATTAAAAGAAATGAAAACTTTAAAGTTTTATATGGGAGTGAAAATGAATATGAAAAGACAAGATGAAGAACATACTCCTTGTATGAGAACAGGTCTTCATTTTATAACATCATTTCAAGATTTTTTGAATAGTGGGGTTTATGAAGAACTATCAAGACAAGAGGAGGATGTTGATAATACAGTGGTAGGAAGTGGATTCAATATTAAAAAAATCATCTTTTTAGATATACACATTCTAAAATCAAACCCTCTTAAAGCTTCTTCTTATATTGAATTACCAAAAGAAATAAAACTAAAGAAGGCAGTTGTTAATATTAAGAACAATGATAATAAATGTTTTCTCTGGTCTGTTCTTGCTCACTTTCATCCACCAAAATGTAATTCAGAAAGAGTAAAACAATATATGAAATATGAGAATACCTTGGACATTAAAGATTTTAAATTCCCAATGCCACTAACAGATATTCCTAAATTTGAGAAAAAGAATAATCTTTCTATTAATGTATATGGATTAACGGATACAAACAAAGTTCAAATATTAAAAATTTCAAACAACTATAAAAATAAAGAAACACACATTGACCTTTTATATTTTAGTGTTGGAAAGAATTCACATTACACATACATCAATAATTTATCAAGATTAATCTCTTCTCAGGTATTCAGAACAGCAAACAAAATATATCCTTGTAAGCGATGTCTTAATTCATTTCATACAAAAGAACGATTAGAACAACATTCAAAATATTGTAGTAATCATAAATCAGCTGTAATTACAATGCCTAACCCTGGTGAAAAGATTTCTTTTGAAGATTATAATAAATCTATCATGCACCCATTTGTTATATACGCTGATTTTGAATGTATCCTTAAAAAGATAAATACTGCTTCTCCTAATCCAAAAGAACCATATACAAATAAATATCAAAAACATATTCCTTGTGGTTTCTGTTATTATATCAAATCATCTGTTGGAGAAAAGTATAACAAACTTGAACATTATCGTGGAAAAAATGCTTCACAAGAGTTTGTAAAACGATTAGAAAAGGATTGTATAAGACTCACTAAATTAATGAAAGAAACAAATGAACCGATGAAATTAACCAAAGAAGAAAAATTAGAATTTAGAATGAACAATATCTGTCATATTTGTGAGGGGGAAATTAAGGAGTCTAAAGTTAGAAACCATTGTCATCTTACTGGTAAATATAGAGGTCCCGCTCATTCCTGTTGTAATTATAAATTACCTTCTTTTATTCCAGTCTTTCTTCACAACAGCGCCAACTATGATACACATCTATTTATAAATGAACTTTCAAAAACACCAGGGAATATTTCTGCCATAACAAACACAAGTCAAAAGTATATTTCATTTTCAAAAATGATATTCACAAAACCTTTAACTCGTATTAGGTTTCTAGATTCTTACAAGTTTATGGGAACACCACTAGCCTACCTCGCATAAAATCTAAGCTCCACGGACTCTTTTCCAAATCTTAATTCATTCTTTCCAAAAGAGGAAATTCTCACTAAAGAGGAAATTCAGATTAAAGAGAGAATTCAAAGTAAAGAGGAAACTCTAATTAATGAAGAAATTCTAACTGAAGATGAAATTCTAATTATAAAGAAAATTCGAACTAAAGAGGAAATTCAGATTAAAGATGAAATTCTGATTAAAGAAGGAATTCTTACGAGAGAGGAAATTCAAACAAGGAATGAAATTCAAAGTAAAGAGAAAATTCTTACAAGTAAGGGAATTTATCCTTATGATTATATGGATTCATTTATGAGATTTAAAGAAACACAACTTCCTTCAAAAGAAAGTTTCTATAATAACCTTTATGAAGAAGAGATAAGTGATAAGGAATATAAACACGCACAAGAAATATGGAAAATATTTAAGATAAAGAACCTTGGAGAATATCATGATTTATATCTAAAAACAGATGTTTTATTGTTAGCTGATGTGTTTGAGGCTTTTAGAACACTCTGTCATAATAAAAATTGTTATGGATTAGATCCTGCCCACTATTTCACAGCTCCTGGTTTCGCTTGGAGTGCAATGTTGAAAATGACAAAACAAGATATAGATTTAATCAGTGATGTTGATATGCTTTTGATGATTGAGAAGTCCAAGAGAGGTGGAATATCACAAGTATGTTCAAAAAGATATGCGAAAGCAAATAATAAATATCTCCCAAATTATGATAGTGAAAAAGATAGTAATTATTTGATGTATTTTGATGCTAATAATTTGTATGGATGGGCAATGTCTCAATCTCTGCCTTATGGTAAATTAGAGTGGGTGGAAGAAAAGGATTATGAAAAGGCTTTGATGAATATTGTTATTTCTTCTCAAGAGGAATTGAATGACGAAGAAGAAGGTTATTATTTTGAAGTTGATTTGAGGTACCGAGTGTTCTTCATAATAAGCATAAAGACCTTCCTTTTGCATGTGAGAAAGAAACCCCAAAGAAAGAATGGTTCAGTGATTATCATAAAAGTTTTAATATTAAAGGCAAATCAACAGAAAAGTTATTAACAACATTCTATGATAAAGAGGGATATGTTTTACATCAGAGAAGTTTAAAACAGTTTTTGAGAGAAGGATTGAGAGTAGCTAAAATTCATAGAGTTTTAAAATTTAAACAAAGTCCTTGGGTGAAAAAGTATATTCAATTCAATACAGATATGAGAGCAAATACAAAAGTAAAATTTGAAGGGGACTTTTATAAATTAATGAATAATGCTGTATTTGGAAAGACTATGGAAAATGTTAGAAACAGGCAAAACATTAGATTCGCAACATCTTGGAAAGAAGCTTCGAGATTGATAAATAAACCAAGTTTTGAGAGAGAAGAGGTTTTTTCAGAGAACTTTTCTGCAATTCATATGAAAAAGGAAAGTATTGTAATGGATAAACCAATTTATATTGGAACAGCAGTTCTTGATTTATCAAAGATATTGATGTATGATTATTTGTATAATGACTTCAAGAAAGAGTATGGTGAAAATGTTTCATTGTTGTATATGGACACTGATAGTTTTATCCTAGATATAAAAACTGATGATGTTTATGAAGATATGAAGAAAAATACTGGAGTATATGATACAAGTAATTTCAGCAAGAAGAGTGAGTTATTTTCCAAAAAGAATGAAAAGGTTATTGGTAAGTTTAAGGATGAGTTGGGTGGAAAAGTAATGAGTGAGTTTATTGAATTGAGAGCAAAGGAATATGCTTATAAGTATGGTGATCAGATTGATAAGAGGTTTAAGGGAATAAAGAAATATGTAATAAAGAAATCAATAACTTTTAGAAATTATTATAATTGTTTGATGAATAAGAAAGAAGAATATAGGAAAATGAATACAATAAGAAGTTATAAACATAACATATATAGTGAAGAAGTAAATAAAAAGGCATTAGGAGCCTTTTATGATAAGAGATTTATTTTAGATAATGGAATAGATTGTGTTCTAGATGGATATTGTATGATAGAGTAAATAGAATAGATTGTGTTTTAACGATGGGAAGATGGGTTAGGGTTTTTTAAGGGCTATCGCCGCATTTTTTCGCAATTTATAAATGGTCAAACCAAGTATTAATCAAACTAAAGAGTGTAGAAAATCTCAGTCTTGGTATATAAATGGAAAACATAATGAATGTGAAAAATATCAAATAAGTCTTATTGAAAACATAACTAAAACAAATGTAAATAAAACAAATAAGCGAATCAATTTAAAAACTAGTAAGTTAGAGGATGTAAAGAAAAAATGAATATCCTTGAATGGACTGAAAACTTTGATGGTTATCAATTGAACAATGAAAAAACAATATACTATAATCTCAAAATGATATGTGGCTCAGGAGGTGGTCAAACAAGAGCATTAAGAGAAGTTTATCATTTCGTAATGGCACAAAAGGGGTATCTTAAAAAATATAAAGATTCAAATGTTTTGTTTTTCAATATTTTAGATGGGGATTATTGTGCAAAGAAAATTAATCTATTGAAGGAATTTGAGAATGAACAAATCTTTATAGGTTCAATGAGTGAGCTAAACAATATGCATTGGTTATTTGATAAAGAGTGTCCCAAGGCTTAGACGTTTCAGATATTTCTTTAGAATCACCTTTAACAAATCACATTACTACTTTGCTACTTGAACAAATCTTTATCTTATTGCATGGGTTATTTGAAAAAAAAGTGTCCCCAGGTTAAAAGGGGAGACAAATAAATATACCTTGGGATAAAAAGGGGGTTTATTTTTTTGGGAAAAAAATATGAATCGCTGAAAATCCCCCATTCATTTACATGGGGAAAAGTGAGCTAGAATCAGTATATTCACCCTAATGCAAGCTATCTATGGAACATGCACTTCCCGAGATAACTGAGCTGAAGGACCTGAATGATGAGTGCGATAATGGTTTCCAGATTCCCAACACGATACAGCACAATATCTCTAAAGGTTATGGATGGATTCAAACGAAATTTGGTGGACAGGTTGGGAGTGCCATGAGGAAGAACTGCTTCATTTTTGGTGAAGATCCAAATCCAAGTCTTGATACTAGAATTATTTAATTTTTAACTGATTCTTCACCATTGAGAGATGGGGCCAAACTGATGTTGCATGATACCTCAATAGGTTGAGGAAGGATTCAGATGAAACTTAGTGGACAGGATGGGTGTGTGACAAGGACTAATTGATTCTATTTTGGTGAAGATCTGAATCTTTTAAGTCTGTTTTCAAAAACTGTTTTAAGCTTCTCTGATGCAAAACATATCCCTCTTTATCATAGAATGTTGTTAATAACTTTTCTGTTGATTTGCCTTTAATATTAAAACTTTTATGATAATCACTGAATCATTCTTTCTTTGGGGTTTCTTTCTCACATGCAAAAGGAAGGTCTTTATGCTTATTATGAAGATCACTCGGGTACCTCAAATCAACTTCAAAATAATAACCTTCTTCTTCGTCATTCAATTCCTCTTGAGAAGAAATAACAATATTCATCAAAGCCTTTTCATAATCCTTTTCTTCCACCCACTCTAATTTACCATAAGGCAGAGATTGAGACATTGCCCATCCATACAAATTATTAGCATCAAAATACATCAAATAATTACTATCTTTTTCACTATCATAATTTGGAAGATATTTATTATTTGCTTTAGCATATCTTTTGAACATACTTGTGATATTCCACCTCTCTTGGACTTCTCAATCATCAAAAGCATATCAACATCGCTGATTAAATCTATATCTTGTTTTGTCATTTTCAACATTGCACTCCAAGCTAAACCAGGAGCTGTGAAATAGTGGGCAGGATCTAATCCATAACAATTTTTATCATGACAGAGTGATCTAAAAGCTTCAAACACATCAGCTAACAATAAAACATCTGTTTTTAGATATAAATCATGATATTCTCCAAGGTTCTTTATCTTAAATATTTTCCATATTTCTTGTGCGTGTTTATATTCCTTATCACTGATATCTTCTTCATAAATTTTATTATAGAAACTTTCTTTTGAAGGAAGTTGTGTTTCTTTAAATCTCATAAATGAATCCATATAATCATAAGGATAAATTCCCTTACTTGTAAGAATTTTCTCTTTACTTTGAATTTCATTCCTTGTTTGAATTTTCTCTCTCGTGAGAATTCCTTCTTTAATCAGAATTTCATCTTTAATCAGAATTTCCTCATTAATTCGAATTTCCTCTTTACTTTGAATTCTCTCTTTAATCTGAATCTGAATTCTTTAAGATATGGATTGCCGTTGGCTCACAAGGAGCTCCTCCGCCCTTTAATTGGAATTGATGCCAATTCACACATCCCACTCCTCACCACACAGTATCACATGCAAATCCAACAATGCAAAATTCAAAACAAGACGAACAAATGCAAATGTTTTTCTCAGGATAAAGAAACACAGGGTACACCATGAACCAATGAATAAACCATGTTACTCAAAAAAGGGAATGTAATAAAATATATGCAATGATAATAACAAATGACTTATTCGTGAAACAATTGAGGATTCTGATCCGTCACTCGTAACACCCTCTCCCACCACCGCCGGGGACGGCGCGACATGTTGCACATTTACAAAGACAATTTGCATCTCCCCACCTTAGGAACTCTTCGTGATGAGTGAGGGGTGAGGGGTGAGGATGTGGGGACCGGGGGGGGCAAATGAAGCCGACACATCGTTTGTCATGTGATATGACCTCTTTTTCCCATGACAGGTTTCATTGGTTGAGATAACATAAGTAAAGCTCGAACATATGGACGTCACCCAAACGGACGTAAAAACACGTATTTTAGTGTGATTGATTGAAGGGGCTCGCGGGTGGGGCCCACTGGGAAATTTGCATGGACCCCCAAATGACTGACGCCCCCCTGCTTCTCCCCACCCATTCCACTCTCTTCTCACACCCACTCACGTGCCTCCTCCCACCCCAACCGCTCCCTCCCGACTCTCATGTGAGTGTCCGAAGGGAGGGGGATGTGGAGATAAAGGGAAGGAAAGGGTGGAGGTGGGGGTGGGAGTGGGGTGGCTGTCTGCACGGAGGGGGTGGTATGAGTGGAAGGAAGGGGTAGGTAGGAAGGAGGGAGGGTAGGATAGGTGGAGAGTCCCAGCGTTGCAGGTACCTTTGCTGGCGATAAATAAATAAAGAAACACGGCAGCGATTTAAAAAAACATAGAACTGCCCTTCCTGAAGCTCACATGGATCAGGAGGAACAGACACTCAAACCTCCCTCATACCCTGAACTCTGAATTTATTAATGTCGTGAACAAGCTTTGGTATATCCAGGGTGATGAAGGTTGTGGTCAAGGTTCATCGAAGTTCTGTGTGCAGTTTGGAGAAGAAAGCAAATACCTATTTGGGGGATCAACCCCCCCCCTTAGACCCCTCCACGAACGCACATTTTGCTGCGGTCAATACACCTTCGTGAGACATCAGATATGAAGTTTGTGGCCAACTTTCATCAAAATGGTGTGTTTGGTTCAACATATAATGACTAAAGTTTTTAAGGACTGACTGACTCACTCACCTCCAGACACTGCTCTGTCACAAAAGCTCACCTGAGTGAATTCCAGGTGAGTGAAAAAAGGAGCATCTCCCTCTTGATTGGCTGCTCATCAAGGACATTTCTCGTCACTATGACTTTGCCCTTTGACATTTTGAACCAATTTTCAAATTATTTTCTCCATATTCTCATCATAACAGTTTGTTGAAAATTTAATGACAAAGCCTGAAATGGGAAAAAAGTTATTGCCTGGACAAACACACACACACACACACACACACACACACACACACACACACACACACACACACACACACACACACACACACACACAAACACACACATACAAATACACACACAAACAAACACACACATACAAATACACACACAAACACAGAAGCACAAATACACACACACGCACATTCACACACACACATAAACAGAAACACAAACACAAACAAACACACACAGACATACAAACACGCACACACACAAACAAACACACACATACAAACATACACACATACGAACACACACAGAAACACCCACACACACCACACACACAAACAAATACACTCACACACACAAACAAACACACACACAAACAAACACACACATACACACGCATTCAAACACACAAACATACAAACACACACACACACAGAAACACACACACACACACGTGCAAACACACACATACACATAGATACACACACATACACACACAAAAACAAACACACACACACAAACACATACACACACATCCACACATCCACACACATACACACACACAAACACACACATAGAAACACACACACAAACACACACACACACACACACACAAACACACACACAAACACACACATACAAACATACACACAAACAAACACACACACACAAAAACACACACATACACACACATACACACACACACACACACACAAACACACACATACAAACACACACACACAAACACACAAACAAACACACACACACATACAAACACACACACATACAAACCCACACACACACATACAAACACAAACACACATACAAACACACACACACACATACAAACCCACACACACACACACACACACACACACACACACACACACACACACACACACACACACACACACACACACACACACACACACACACACACACATACAAACACACGCACACACACACAAACACACACACAAACAAACAAACACACACACAAACACACACACACACAAACACACACACAAACACACACACACAAACACACACTCACACACACATACAAACACACACACACGCACACACATACAAACACACACACAAACAAACACACACACAAACACACACACACACACACACACACACACACCTCATCGTCCTATTGAGTGCATCCACTGATTTAATCTCCTGTGATCTTCTCTCGAGAGTAGACAAATCGATCCACGTGGAACAAAATGATTCAGAGATTGTTCGAACGAGGAAACAACCCAGCTGGGAAATCACGACTCAACAACGGGCGTCGTGACGTCACTAAGTTAAACATGACGTCATCACACGATGGTAAAAATACTCAGAAGGGATAAAATCGTGAAGACTTTTTAAATTCACTGAAAACAACAGCGAAGGGAGAAATTCTTCAAATATCTAAATCATAAAATGGAACCAAATAGTCCGATGAGAATGTGTTTATAAAGTTCTTGTAACATTCACCATTGATATAAATATTCAGGATATGGAGTGAATGGTTCCCAGTGAAGGAAGACGGTGCTCGCAGTAAGAGGAGGAATCCCGTGAATCAACAACTCATACTTACCTGACGGGAGAGATACCGTGATCAACAAGGCGGTTCTCTCATGGTGAGACTCCCCCATTGCACTCCGGGGGGGTTGACCCTTGCGATTTCCCCAAATGTGGGAAACTCGACCGTACAATTTGTGGGAGTGGGGGACTGCGTTCGCGCTGTCCCCTGATCTTTAAACAACAAACAAAGAAACTGACCTTGCTTGGTGTTGGATTAATGGTTCTGGTGCCTTGGGATCGCAGGGTCTTGAGCTTGAGATCCTGTCGCCATTGAATTAAAACCATGTGGGGTTGAAAGCTTCTCATCCTTCCCAGGTCGCTGAAATAAGTACTATTTGGTATTTGGGGCATTTCATCAATGGCACGACCACACCTTCAGCCAGTGATGCCACCTGCAGCCTTGTGCTTTATCCGAAGCAGGAGGAGGTGATAAACTTGAATTTTATGACTGGAAGGATGGTTTATATTCTTGGAGGTAAACTCATTCATCTATCGCTGGAATGGGATTTGAACAGGAGCTTGACAGCTCATGGTGATATATTGCAGGAAGAAGAGACGTTCAGAGCAAGCAACGACTGCAATTGCGAGGCATTGGGGTCCTGAGACAGGAAGGGGTCCCCGAGGGTGGGATCTCACTTTGCAGACAAAACGTATGGCCTTGTGAGTGGTGGTAAACACAACCCAAAGGGAATGCTCTATCGCAAGAAAACAAAGCAGTGTTAAGTGATGAATCGATTGAAAAAATGTTTTCCCTGATGTTTAACGAGACAGGAGTGTCACTAAATGAGGAGGTGACGATAGTGTTATTTGAGAAAATAGGTGTATTGATAACGAGGGTTAATGTACACAAATGCAACATTAATAATAATAAAACACGTATAATTCCTAATGTTTATACACATCGATATTGTTTGACAAATCCACACCACAATTTATTGTACGATAACGAAACACTCCTCATGAGTAAATGGACCAACCCATGCACACAACAGAACTTTGAAGTTTTTAAAATCAGAACCTGTCCCGGGGATGAAACAAAACTACCCTTGCGGTGCTGAAAAGGGGAAAATTATTCCGTTAAAAAAATGTTAAAATTCATCTGAAATTATCTTTCTTCATTACACCAACGGCAGATCCAGAAGGAGGGTCCTCCTCCGAGTACATGTGCTGAGGTGTAGTCAGTTCCCAATCAGCTTGGACAGCGCTCGCCAAGTGACTTAAGCACTCAAACCTGCACTCCAACGAAATGGTTGATAAAGAATGGCTGGCTCGGCAAGCCAAAGCGAGATGATGGTCATGGAACACACCGCTGATCAGGTTTTAGTGTGAGTTTGTGTTTCAGGCTGGCGGTGAGATTCGGGGGTTACCGACATTCAAATGGGGTAAAATAATTAGATTCGGGGGTTACCGTCATTCTAATGGGGTAAAATAATTAGATTTGGGGGTTACCGTCATTCTAATGGGGTAAAATAATTAGTAAAAGAGCAATCAGAGATTTTAGACCATCTGCACGACTTGTTTTGTGTGGTGTTTGTGTGTTGTTTGTGTCGTGTTGTGTTACATAATTAATGAGTCATAACTAGAACTGCCACTTTATAACTGCTGGCCGTGATGACCGGGTCCCAAGTTGTCCCGCTTTAATGTAACCCAGCTTTGATCGGACACTTGATTCTGACCCATGGCGTTTGTCATTATTCAATTGAGCCGAATTCAACAACAACAAAAAAATCAAAAAGAACCTCGTTTAAAAAAAAAAAATCTGGCTGTCAGACCATGTGTCAGAGTAGGTTGAAATTCAAAATATGTATATATTCCCCATCAGTTCGAGATCATAATTTTGACGTTTCACATCGATCAATTAAGCGGTTCAAGAGAAATAATTTCAATAAAGATTTTCGCTCAATCCAATATGGCTGACAGACCATGTGACATCAATTGTTATTGTTGAATTCTCTGGTATCCCCAAGGCTTGTTGAACATTTGTGTGAAGTTTCCCCGAGATCTGTCCATCCTTTCTGGAGAAGAAGATGTTTGAAGGTTTTTGGGTAAATTCAATATGGCTGCGAAACCATGTGACCAATGATGTTGTATGTGCAAACGTTTTGTTCCTCATGGATAGTCGATCATACATGGGAAGTTTCACCTCAATCTGTTAAGTCGTTTCAGAGAAGATTTTTGAAATTTCATTAAAAAAAATATATGGTTGCTGAATCATGTGACCGATGACTTCATCATTTTTTTTTTCTGTGGACCAATTAATCCCAAAATGACACTCAAATTTTTCATTGATCAAATGGCATATTCTACGTTTGGAATTTTGACGTCATAACGAAGGCACCTATGACATCATAAAATCAATCTTATTCCACACGAAGTGTATTTGCCGTGTGCCAAGTTGCAATTTTTTCCTTGGTGTGGTTTCAGAGACACAGAGGTTCAATTGTTCCCCGTTTCCCAACATGGCCGCCACACCACGTGATCAAGGACATCATCATAATTATCGCTAAAACATTCCACGTAAGTATTCGCTCCTATGGTCAAAATTTTGTCTCAATCTGACAAGCGGTTGCAGAGAAAAACACTAAAGTTATGTGCGGACAAACAAACAGACAAGGAAACAAACAAACAGAGGACAGTTGTGAGAGGAACATGGCTGAGACGGAGGATCTCGTTTTTGCTCTCCTCTCGGCATGACGAAATGGATGCGCGATTCTTGTGTCGTGCTGTAAATTTGCCCGCGTTGAGGGCAAGACGCTCGTCATTGACTGTTCGGCAGAGCCGTGAGGCATGTGCATTTCTGAGGAGGGACGAAGAGTGTGCCTCGTGGCCTCATCACGGGGCCTCAGGCATCGTCTCGTCGTGTGTTCGACGAGGAAGGTGGGCGATCATTGTGAGCAGCCCATGTGTCAGAGAGGAACATTCGGCATATTCGTTCATGAGAAGTCGCACGGCGGAAGGTGAGCTCTCGTGTTGAATACCACCTCACGAATTACCTCACGTACGTTTTCCTGCCCAGAGAGCGGCTCGCCGCCATTTTGGGCGCATCTTCCTGCACAGGACGAAGGGGCTCGACCTCAAAATTCAACAAGTACCATCTCTGGACAGCTAAGTGCTGGAATAAAGGGAAGGTTTTCTTTCCTTTATTTTCCCCTTGTCTGTATTAAAGTCCGTGTGTGGAGGCGCCTCGACTCCAGGCTTTAATTGAACTCACGTAGAAAAAAAACGAAAAAAAAATCAGACAAATGAAAAACCACTCATCGAGTGACAACTTGGCGAAACGGAATGGAACTCCGCAGAGCGTATCCCTCCGCCAGGCTGAACAGTTTACATTTTGTATGCCACTGATAGGTCTGATCTGATTCCGGACCTTAACCAAAATCGAATTGGCTTGTTCTCATCACCTAACCGACTCTTCCACCTTGTTTTGTCACAAGTCATCCCAAACTTTTAGAGATAACATGCTATATATTGTTTTTGGCCCCGTCTCTCAACGGTGAAGAATCACCTGAAAAAATCTCGAGTCGGATCCAGATTCAGATCTTCACCAAAATAGAATCAATTAGTCCTTGTCACACACCCATCCTGTCCACGAAGTTTCATCTGAATCCTTCCTCAACCTTTTGAGGTATCATGCAACATCAGTTTGGCCCCACCTCTCAATGATGAAGAATCAGTTAAATATTAAATAATTCTAGTATCAAGATTTGGATTTGGATCTTCACCAAAATCGAAGCAGTTCTTCCTCGTGGCACTCCCAACCTGTCCACCAAATTTCGTGTGAATCCATCCATAACCTTTAGAGATATTGTGCTGTATCGTGTTGCGAATCTGGAAACCATTATCGCACTCATCATTCAGGTCCTTCAGCTCAGTTATCTCGGGAAGTGCATGTTCCATAGATAGCTCGCAGTAGGGTGAATATACTGATTCTGGCTCACTTTTCCCCATGTCAATGAATGGAGGATTTTCAGCAATTCATATTTTTTTTTCCCTAAAAAATAAACCCCCTTTTTATCCCAAGGTATATTTATTTGTCTCCCCTTTTAACCTAGGGACACTTTTTTTTCAAATAACCCATGCAATAAGATAAAGATTTGTTCAAGTAGGAAAGTAGTAATTTGATTTGTTAAAGGTGATTCTTAAGAAATATCTGAAACGTCTAAGCCTCGTAACACTTTATCAAATAACCAATGCATATTGTTTAGCTCACTCATTGAAGCTATAAAGATTTGTTCATTCTCAAATTCCTTCAATCGTTTAATTTTCTTTACACAATAATCTCCATCTAAAATATTGAAAAACAAAACATTTGAATCTTTACATTTTTTAAGATACCCCTTTTGTGCCATTACGAAATGATAAACTTCTCTTAATGCTCTTGTTTGACCACCTCCTGAGCCACATATCATTTTGAGATTATAGTAAATTGTTTTTTCATTCTTCAATTGATAACCATCAAAGTTTTCAGTCCATTCAAGGATATTCATTTTTTTCTTTACATCCTCTAACTTACTAGTTTTTAAATTGATTCGCTTATTTGTTTTATTTACCTATGTTTTAGTTATTTTTTCAATAAGACTTATTTGATATTTTTCAAATTCATTATGTTTTCCATTTATATACCAACACTGAGATTTTCTCCACTCTTTAGTTTGAGTAATACTTGGTTTGACCATTTATATATTGCGAAAAAACGCGGCGATAGCCCTTAAAAAACCCTAACCCATCTTCCCATCGTTAAAACACAATCTATTTTATACACTCTATCATACAATATCCATATGGAACACAATCTATTCCATTATCTAAAATAAATCTCTTATCATCAAAGGCTCCTAATGCCTTTTTATTTACTTCTTCAATATATATGTAATGTTTATAACTTCTTATTGTATTCATTTTCCTTTATTCTTCTTTCTTATTCATCAAACAATTATAATAATTTCTAAAAGTTATTGATTTCCTTATTACATATTTCTTTATTCCCTTTGACCTCTTATCAATCTGATCACCATAATTATAAGCATATGCCTTTGCTCTCAATCCAATAAACTCACTCATTACTTTTCCACCCAACTCATCCTTAAACTTACCAATAACCTTTTCATTCTTTTTGGAAAATAACTCACTCTTCTTGCTGAAATTAGTTGTATCATATACTCCAATATTTTTCTTCATATATTTATAAACATCATCAGTTTTTATATCGAGGATAAAACTATCAGTGTCCATATACAACAATGAAACATTTTCACCATACTCTTTCTTTAAGTCATTATACAAATAATCATACATCAATATCTTTGATAAATCAAGAACTGCTGTTCCAATATAAATTGGTTTATCCATTACAATACTTTCCTTTTTCATATGAATTGCAGAAAAGTTCTCTGAAAAAACCTCTTCTCTCTCTCAAAACTTGCTTTATTTATCAATCTCGAAGCTTCTTTCCAAGATGTTGCGAATCTAATGTTTTGCCTGTTTCTAACATTTTCCATAGTCTTTCCAAATACAGCATTATTCATTAATTTATAAAAGTCCCCTTCAAATTTTACTTTTGTATTTGCTCTCATATCTGTATTGAATTAAATATAATTTTTCACCCAAGGACTTTGTTTAAATTTTAAAACTCTATGAATTTTAGCTACTCTCAATCCTTCTCTCAAAAACTGTTTTAAGCTTCTCTGATGCAAAACATATCCCTCTTTATCATAGAATGTTGTTAATAACTTTTCTGTTGATTTGCCTTTAATATTAAAACTTTTATGATAATCACTGAACCATTCTTTCTTTGGGGTTTCTTTCTCACATGCAAAAGGAAGGTCTTTATGCTTATTATGAAGATCACTCGGGTACCTCAAATCAACTTCAAAATAATAACCTTCTTCTTCGTCATTCAATTCCTCTTGTGAAGAAATAACAATATTCATCAAAGCCTTTTCAAAATCCTTTTCTTCCACCCACTCTAATTTACCATAAGGCAGAGATTGAGACATTGCCCATCCATACAAATTATTAGCATCGAAATACATCAAATAATTACTATCTTTTTCACTATCATAATTTGGAAGATATTTATTATTTGCTTTAGCATATCTTTTTGAACATACTTGTGATATTCCACCTCTCTTGGACTTCTCAATCATCAAAAGCATATCAACATCGCTGATTAAATCTATATCTTGTTTTGTCATTTTCAACATTGCACTCCAAGCTAAACCAGGAGCTGTGAAATAGTGGGCAGGATCTAATCCATAACAATTTTTATCATGACAGAGTGATCGAAAAGCTTCAAACACATCAGCTAACAATAAAACATCTGTTTTTAGATATAAATCATGATATTCTCCAAGGTTCTTTATCTTAAATATTTTCCATATTTCTTGTGCGTGTTTATATTCCTTATCTCTTATCTCTTCTTCATAAAGGTTATTATAGAAACTTTCTTTTGAAGGAAGTTGTGTTTCTTTAAATCTCATAAATGAATCCATATAATCATAAGGATAAATTCCCTTACTTGTAAGAATTTTCTCTTTACTTTGAATTTCATTCCTTGTTTGAATTTTCTCTCTCGTGAGAATTCCTTCTTTAATCAGAATTTCATCTTTAATCAGAATTTCCTCATTAATTCGAATTTCCTCTTTACTTTGAATTCTCTCTTTTATCTGAATCTGAATTCTTTAAGATATGGATTGCCGTTGGCACACAAGGAGCTCCTCCGCCCTTTAATTGGAATTGATGCCAATTCACACATCCCACTCCTCACCACACAGTATCACATGCAAATCCAACAATGCAAAATTCAAAACAAGACGAACAAATGCAAATGTTTTACTCAGGATAAAGAAACACAGGGTACACCATGAACCAATGAATAAACCATGTTACTCAAAAAAGGGAATGTAATAAAATATATGCAATGATAATAACAAATGACTTATTCGTGAAACAATTGAGGATTCTGATCCATCACTCGAAACACCCTCTCCCACCACCGCCGGGGACGGCGCGACATGTTACACATTTACAAAGACAATTTGCATCTCCCCACCTTAGGAACTCTTGGTGAGGGGTGAGGGGTGAGGAGTGGGGCCCGGGGGGGGCAAATGAAGCCGACACATCGTTTGTCATGTGATATGACCTGTTTTTCCCATGACAGGTTTCATTGGTTGAGATAACATAAGTAAAGCTCGAACATGTGGACGTCACCCAAACGGACGTAAAAACACGTATTTTAGTGTGATTAATTGAAGGGGCTCGCGGGTGGGGCCCACTGGGAAATTTGCATGGACCCCCAAATGACTGACGCCCCCCTGCTTCTGCCCACCCATTCCACTCTCTTCTCACACCCACTCACGTGCCTCCTCCCACCCCAACCGCTCCCTCCCGACTCTCATGTGAGTGTCCGAAGGGAGGGGGATGTGGAGATAAAGGGAAGGAAAGGGTGGAGGTGGGGGTGGGAGTGGGGTGGCTGTCTGCACAGAGGGGGTGGTATGAGTGGAAGGAAGGGGTAGGTAGGAAGGAGGGAGGGTAGGATAGGTGGAGAGTCCCAGCGTTGCAGGTACCTTTGCTGGCGATAAATAAATAAAGAAACACGGCAGCGATTTAAAAAAACATCGAACTGCCCTTCCTGAAGCTCACATGGATCAGGAGGAACAGACACTCAAACCTCCCTCATACCCTGAACTCTGAATTTATTAATGTCGTGAACAAGCTTTGGTATATCCAGGGTGATGAAGGTTGTGGTCAAGGTTCATCGAAGTTCTGTGTGCAGTTTGGAGAAGAAAGCAAATACCTATTTGGGGGATCAACCGCCCCCCCCCCCCTTAGACCCCTGCACGAACGCACATTTTGCTGCGGTCAATACACCTTCGTGAGACATCAGATATGAAGTTTGTGGCCAACTTTCATCAAAATGGTGTGTTTGGTTCAACAGATAATGACTAAAGTTTTTAAGGACTGACTGACTCACTCACCTCCAGACACTGCTCTGTCACAAAAGCTCACCTGAGTGAATTCCAGGTGAGTGAAAAAAGGAGCATCTCCCTCTTGATTGGCTGCTCATCAAGGACATTTCTCGTCACTATGACTTTGCCCTTTGACATTTTGAACCAATTTTCAAATTATTTTCTCCATATTCTCATCATAACAGTTTGTTGAAAATTTAATGACAAAGCCTGAAATGGGGAAAAAGTTAATGCCTGAACAAACACACACACACACACACACACACACACACACACACACACACACACACACACACACACACACACACACACACACACACACACACACAAACACAAACACACACATACAAATACACACACACAAACAAACACACACATACAAATACACACACAAACACAGAAGCACAAATACACACACACGCACATTCACACACACACATAAACAGAAACACAAACACAAACAAACACACACACACATACAAACACTCACACACACAAACAAACACGCACATACAAACATACCCACATACGAACACACACAGAAACACCCACACACACCACACACACAAACAAATACACTCACACACACATACAAACACACACACAAACAAACACACACATACACACGCATTCAAACACACAAACATACAAACACACACACACACACACACAGAAACACACACACACACACCACACACACACACGTGCAAACACACACATACACATAGATACACACACATACACACACAAAAACAAACACACACACACAAACACATTACACACACATCCACACATCCACACACATACACACACACAAACACACACATAGAAACACACACACAAACACACACACACACAAACACACACACACACAAACAGACACATACAAACACACACAAACAAACACACACACAAACACACACACATACACACACATACACACACACACAAACACACACATACAAACACACACACACAAACACACAAACAAACACACACACACACACATACAAACACACACACATACAAACCCACACACACACATACAAACACAAACACACATACAAACACACACACACATACAAACCCACACACACACACACACACACACACACACACACACACACACACACACACACACACACACACACACACACACACACACACACACACACACAAACACACACATACAAACACACGCACACACATACAAACACACACACAAACAAACAAACACACACACAAACACACACACACACACAAACACACACACAAACACACACAGTCACACACACAGACACACACACAAACACACACACACAAACACACGCACACACATACAAACACACACACAAACAAACAAACACACATACAAACACACACACACACACACACACACACACACACACACACACACACCTCATCGTCCTGTTGAGTGCATCCACTGATTTAATCTCCTGTGATCTTCTCTCGAGAGTAAACAAATCGATCCACGTGGAACAAAATGATTCAGAGATTGTTCGAACGAGGAAACAACCCAGCTGGGAAATCACGACTCAACAACGGGCGTCGTGACGTCACGAAGTTAAACATGACGTCATCACACGATGGTAAAAATACTCAGAAGGGATAAAATCGTGAAGACTTTTTAAATTCACTGAAAACAACAGCGAAGGGAGAAATTCTTCAAATATCTAAATCATAAAATGGAACCAAATAGTCCGATGAGAATGTGTTTATAAAGTTCTTGTAACGTTCACCATTGATATAAATATTCAGGATATGGAGTGAATGGTTCCCAGTGAAGGAAGACGGTGCTCGCAGGAAGAGGAGGAATCCCGTGAATCAACGACTCATACTTACCTGACGGGAGAGATACCGTGATCAACAAGGCGGTTCTCTCATGGTGAGACTCCCCCATTGCACTCCGGGGGGGGTTGACCCTTGCGATTTCTCCAAATGTGGGAAACTCGACCGTACAATTTGTGCGAGTGGGGGACTGCGTTCGCGCTGTCCCCTGATCTTTAAACAACAAACAGATAAACTGACCCTGCTTGGTGTTGGATTAATGGGTCTGGTGCCTTGGGATCGCAGGGTCTTGAGCTTGAGATCCTGTCGCGATTGAATTAAAACCATGTGGGGTTGAAAGCTTGTCATCCTTCCCAGGTCGGTGAACTCAGTACCATTTGGCATTTGGGGCATTTCATCAGTGGCACGACCACACCTTCAGCCAGTGATGCCACCTGCAGCTTTGTGCTTTATCCGAAGCAGGAGGAGATGATAAACTTGAATTTTATGACTGGAAGGATGGTTTATATTCTTGGAGGTAAACTCATTCATCTCTCGCTGGAATGGGATTTGAACAGGAGCTTGACAGCTCATGGTGATATATTGCAGGAAGAAGAGACGTTCAGAGCAAGCAACGACTGCAATTGCCTGGCATGGGGTCCTGAGACAGGCAGGGGTTCCCGCGGGTGGGATCTCACTTTGCAGACAAAACGTATGGCCTTGTGAGTGGTGGTAAACACAACCCAAAGGGAATGCTCTATCGCAAGAAAACAAAGCAGTGTTAAGTGATGAATCGATTGAAAAAATGTTTTCCCTGATGTTTAACGAGACAGGAGTGTCACTAAATGAGGAGGTGACGATAGTGTTATTTGAGATAGTAGGTGTAATGATAACGAGGGTTAATGTACACAAATGCAACAGTAATAATAATAAAACACGTATAATTCCTAATGTTAATACACATCGATATTGTTTGACAAATCCACACCACAATTTATTGTACGATAACGAAACACTCCTCATGAGTAAATGGACCAACCCATGCACACAACAGAACGTTGAAGTTTTTAAAATGAGAACCTGTCCCGGGGATGAAACGAAACTACCCTTGCGGTGCTGAAAAGGGGAAAATTACTCCGTTAAAAAAATGTTAAAATTCACCCGAAATTATCTTTCTTCATTACACCAACGGCAGATCCAGAAGGAGGGTCCTCCGCCGAGTACATGTGCTGAGGTGTAGTCAGTTCCCATTCAGTTTGGACAACGCTCGCCAAGTGACTTAAGCACTCAAACCTGCACTCCAACGAAATGGTTGATAAAGAATGGCTGGCTCGGCAAGCCAAAGCGAGATGATGGTCATGGAACACACCCCTGATCAGGTTTTGGTGTGAGTTTGTGTTTCAGGCTGGCGGTGAGATTCGGGGGTTACCTTCATTCTAATGGGGTAAAATAATTAGATTTGGGGGTTACCGTCATTCTAATGGGGTAAAATAATTAGAAAAAGAGCAATCAGAGATTTTAGACCATCTGCACGACTTGTTTTGTGTGGTGTTTGTGTGTTGTTTGTGTCGTGTTGTGTGTTACATAATTAATGAGACATAACGGGAACTGCCACTTTATAAACGCTGGCCGTGATGACCGGGTCCCAAGTTGTCCCGCTTTAATGTAACCCCGCTTTGATCGGACACTTGATTCTGACCCATGGCGTTTGTCATTATTCAATTGAGCCGAATTCAACAACAACAAAAAAAATCAAAAAGAACCTCGTTTTAAAAAAAAAAAATCTGGCTGTCACACCATGTGTCAGCGCAGGTTGAAATTTAAAATATGTATATATTCCCCATCAGTTCGAGATCATAATTTTGACGTTTCACATCGATCAATTAAGCGGTTCAAGAGAAATAATTTCAATAAAGATTTTCGCTCAATCCAATATGGCTGAGAGACCATGTGACATCAATTGTTATTGGTGAATTCTCTGGTATCCCCAAGGCTTGTTGAACATTTGTGTGATGTTTCCCCGAGATCTGTCCATCCTTTCTGGAGAAGAAGATGTTTGAAGGTTTTTGGGTAAATTCAATATGGCTGCTAAACCATGTGACCAATGATGTTGTATGTGAAAACGTTTTGTTCCTCATGGATAGTCGATCATACATGGGAAGTTTCACCTCAATCTGTTAAGTCGTTTCAGAGAAGATTTTTGAAATTTCATTAAAAAAAACATATGGTTGCTGAATCATGTGACCGATGACTTCATCATTTTTTTTTTCTGTGGACCAATTAATCCCAAAATGAACCTCAAATTTTTCATAGATCAAATGTCATATTCTACGTTTGGAATTATGACGTCATAACGAAGGCACCTATGACATCATAAAATCAATCTTATTCCACACGAAGTGTACTTGCCGTGTGCCAAGTTGCAATTTTTTCCTTGGTGTGGGTTCAGAGACACAGAGGTTCAATTGTTCCCCGTTTCCCAACATGGCCGCCACACCACGTGATCAAGGACATCATCATAATTATTTTTAAAACATTCCACGTAAGTATTCGCTCCTATGGTCAAAATTTTGTCTCAATCTGACAAGCGGTTGCAGAGAAAAACACGAAAGTTATGTGCGGACAAACAAACAGACAAGGAAACAAACAAACAGAGGACAGTTGTGAGAGGAACATGGCTGAGACGGAGGATCTCGTTTTTGCTCTCCTCTCGGCACGACGAAATGGCTGCGCGATTCTTGTGTCGTGCTGTAAATTTGCCCGCGTACAGGGCAAGACGCTCGTCATTGACTGTTCGGCAGAGCCGTGAGGTGTGTGCATTTCTGAGGAGGGACGAAGAGTGTGCCTCGTGGCCTCATCACGGGGCCTCAGGCATCGTCTCGTCGTGTGTTCGACGAGGAAGGTGGGCGATCATTGTGAGCAGCCCTCGTGTCAGAGAGGAACATTCGGCATATTCGTTCATGAGAAGTCGCACGGCGGAAGGTGAGCTCTCGTGTTGAATACCACCTCACGAATTACCTCACGTACGTTTTCCTGCCCAGAGAGCGGCTCGGCGCCATTTTGGGCGCATTTTCCTGCACAGGAGGAAGGGGCTCGACCTCAAAATTCAACAAGTACCATCTCTGGATAGCTAAGTGCTGGAATAAAGGGAAGGTTTTCTTTCCTTTATTTTCCCCTTGTCTGTATTAAAGTCCGTGTGTGGAGGCGCCTCGAATCCAGGCTTTAATTGAACTCACGTAGAAAAAAAAACGAAATAAAAATCAGACAAATGAAAAACCACTCATCGAGTGACAACTTGGCGAAACGGAATGGCACTCGGCAGAGCGTATCCCTCCGCCAGGCTGAACAGTTTACATTTTGTATGCCACTGATAGGTCGGATCTGATTCCGGACCTTAACCAAAATCGAATTGGCTTGTTCTCATCACCTAACCGACTCTTCCACCTCGTTTTGTCACAAGTCATCCGCAACTTTTAGAGATAACATGCTATATATTGTTTTTGGCCCCGTCTCTCAACGGTGAAGAATCACCTGAAAAAATCTCGAGTCCGGATCCAGATTCAGATCTTCACCAAAATAGAATCAATTAGTCCTTGTCACACACCCATCCTGTCCACGAAGTTTCATCTGAATCCTTCCTCAACCTTTTGAGGTATCATGCAACATCAGTTTAGCCCCATCTCTCAATGGTGAAGAATCAGTTAAAAATTAAATAATTCTAGTATCAAGATTTGGATTTGGATCTTCACCAAAATTGAAGCAGTTCTTCCTCGTGGCACTCCCAACCTGTCCACCAAATTTCGTGTGAATCCATCCATAACCTTTAGAGATATTGGGCTGTATCGTGTTGCGAATCTGGAAACCATTATCGCACTCATCATTCAGGTCCTTCGGCTCAGTTATCTCGGGAAGTGCATGTTCCATAGATAGCTCGCAGTAGGGTGAATATACTGATTCTGGCTCACTTTTCCCCATGTAAATGAATGGAGGATTTTCAGCGATTCATATTTTTTTTCCCAAAAAAATAAACCCCCTTTTTATCCCAAGGTATATTTATTTGTCTCCCCTTTTAACCTCGGGACACTTTTTTTTCAAATAACCCATGCAATAAGATAAAGATTTGTTCAAGTAGTAAAGTAGTAATGTGATTTGTTAAAGGTGATTCTTAAGAAATATCTGAAACGTCTCAGCCTCGTAACACTCTTTATCAAATAACCAATGCATATTGTTTAGCTCACTCATTGAAGCTATAAAGATTTGTTCATTCTCAAATTCCTTCAATAGTTTAATTTTCTTTACACAATAATCCCCATCTAAAATATTGAAAAACAAAACATTTGAATCTTTATATTTTTTAAGATACCCCTTTTGTGCCATTACGAAATGATAAACTTCTCGTAATGCTCTTGTTTGACCACCTCCTGAGCCACATATCATTTTGAGATTATAGTAAATTGTTTTTTTTCATTGTTCAATTGATAACCATCAAAGTTTTCAGTCCATTCAAGGATATTCATTTTTTTCTTTGCATCCTCTAACTTACTAGTTTTTAAATTGATTCGCTTCTTTGTTTTATTTACCTTTGTTTTAGTTATTTTTTCAATAAGACTTATTTGATATTTTTCACATTCATTATGTTTTCCATTTATATACCAAGACTGAGATTTTCTCCACTCTTAAGTTTGATTAATACTTGGTTTGACCATTTATATATTGCGAAAAAACGCGGCGATAGCCCTTAAAAAACCCTAACCCATCTTCCTATCGTTAAAACACAATCTATTTTATACACTCTATCATACAATATCCACATGGAACACAATCTATTCAATTATCTAAAATAAATCTCTTATCATCAAAGGCTCCTAATGCCTTTTTATTTACTTCTTCACTATATATGTTATGTTTATAACTTCTTATTGTATTCATTTTCCTATATTCTTCTTTCTTATTCATCAAACAATTATAATAATTTCTAAAAGTTATTGATTTCTTTATTACATATTTCTTTATTCCCTTTAACCTCTTATCAATCTGATCACCATACTTATAAGCATATGCCTTTGCTCTCAATCCAATAAACTCACTCATTACTTTTCCACCCAACTCATCCTTAAACTTACCAATAACTTTTTCATTCTTTTTGGAAAATAACTCACTCTTCTTGCTGAAATTACTTGTATCATATACTCCAATATTTTTCTTCATATCTTTATAAACATCATCAGTTTTTATATCTAGGATAAAACTATCAGTGTCCATCTACAACAATGAAACATTTTCACCATACTCTTTCTTGAAGTCATTATACAAATAATCATACATCAATATCTTTGATAAATCAAGAACTGCTGTTCCAATATAAATTGGTTTATCCATTACAATACTTTCCTTTTTCATATGAATTGCAGAAAAGTTCTCTGAAAAAACCTCTTCTCTCTCTCAAAACTTGCTTTATTTATCAATCTCGAAGCTTCTTTCCAAGATGTTGCGAATCTAATGTTTTGCCTGTTTCTAACATTTTCCATAGTCTTTCCAAATACAGCATTATTCATTAACTTATAAAAGTCCCCTTCAAATTTTACTTTTGTATTTGCTCTCATATCTGTATTGAATTGAATATAATTTTTCACCCAAGGACTTTGTTTAAATTTTAAAACTCTATGAATTTTAGCTACTCTCAATCCTTCTCTCAAAAACTGTTTTAAGCTTCTCTGATGCAAAACATATCCCTCTTTATCATAGAATGTTGTTAATAACTTTTCTGTTGATTTGCCTTTAGTATTAAAACTTTTATGATAATCACTGAACCATTCTTTCTTTGGGGTTTCTTTCTCACATGCAAAAGGAAGGTCTTTATGCTTATTATGAAGATCACTCGGGTACCTCAAATCAACTTCAAAATAATAACCTTCTTCTTCGTCATTCAAGTCCTCTTGAGAAGAAATAACAATATTCATCAAAGCCTTTTCATAATCCTTTTCTTCCACCCACTCTAATTTACCATAAGGCAGAGATTGAGACATTGCCCATCCATACAAATTATTAGCATCAAAATACATCAAATAATTACTATCTTTTTCACTATCATAATTTGGAAGATATTTATTATTTGCTTTAGCATATCTTTTTGAACATACTTGTGATATTCCACCTCTCTTGGACTTCTCAATCATCAAAAGCATATCAACATCGCTGATTAAATCTATATCTTGTTTTGTCATTTTCAACATTGCACTCCAAGCTAAACCAGGAGCTGTGAAATAGTGGGCAGGATCTAATCCATAACAATTTTTATCATGACAGAGTGATCGAAAAGCTTCAAACACATCAGCTAACAATAAAACATCTGTTTTTAGATATAAATCATGATATTCTCCAAGGTTCTTTATCTTAAATATTTTCCATATTTCTTGTGCGTGTTTATATTCCTTATCACTTATCTCTTCTTCATAAAGGTTATTATAGAAACTTTCTTTTGAAGGAAGTTGTGTTTCTTTAAATCTCATAAATGAATCCATATAATCATAAGGATAAATTCCCTTACTTGTAAGAATTTTCTCTTTACTTTGAATTTCATTCCTTGTTTGAATTTTCTCTCTCGTGAGAATTCCTTCTTTAATCAGAATTTCATTTTTAATCAGAATTTCCTCATTAATTCGAATTTCCTCTTTACTTTGAATTCTCTCTTTAATCTGAATCTGAATTCTTTAAGATATGGATTGCCGTTGGCTCACAAGGAGCTCCTCCGCCCTTTAATTGGAATTGATGCCAATTCACACATCCCACTCCTCACCACACAGTATCACAAGCAAATCCAACAATGCAAAATTCAAAACAAGACGAACAAATGCAAATGTTTTACTCAGGATAAAGAAACACAGGGTACACCATGAACCAATGAATAAACCATGTTACTCAAAAAAGGGAATGTAATAAAATATATGCAATGATAATAACAAATGACTTATTCGTGAAACAATTGAGGATTCTGATCCGTCACTCGTAACACCCTCTCCCACCACTGCCGGGGACGGCGCGACATGTTACACATTTACAAAGACAATTTGCATCTCCCCACCTTAGGAACTCTTGGTGAGGGGTGAGGGGTGAGGGGTGAGGAGTGGGGCCCGGGGGGGCAAATGAAGCCGACACATCGTTTGTCATGTGATATGACCTGTTTTTCCCATGACAGGTTTCATTGGTTGAGATAACATAAGTAAAGCTCGAACATGTGGACGTCACCCAAACGGACGTAAAAACATGTATTTTAGTGTGATTAATTGAAGGGGCTCGCGGGTGGGGCCCACTGGGAAATTTGCATGGACCCCCAAATGACTGACGCCCCCCTGCTTCTCCCCACCCATTCCACTCTCTTCTCACACCCACTCACGTGCCTCCTCCCACCCCAACCGCTCCCTCCCGACTCTTATGTGAGTGTCCGAAGGGAGGGGGATGTGGAGATAAAGGGAAGGAAAGGGTGGAGGTGGGGGTGGGAGTGGGGTGGCTATCTGCACGGAGGGGGTGTATGAGTGGAAGGAAGGGGTAGGTAGGAAAGAGGGAGGGTAGGATAGGTGGAGAGTCCCAGCGTTGCAGGTACCTTTGCTGGCGGTAAATAAATAAAGAAACACGGCAGCGATTTAAAAAAAAACATTGAACTGCCCTTCCTGAAGCTCACGTGGATCAGGAGGAACAGACACTCAAACCTCCCTCATACCCTGAACTCTGAATTTATTAATGTCGTGAACAAGCTTTGGTATATCCAGGGTGATGAAGGTTGTGGTCAAGATTCATCGAAGTTCTGTGTGCAGTTTGGAGAAGAAAGCAAATCCCTATTTGGGGGATCAACCGCCCCCCCCCCTTTGACCCCTCCACGAACGCACATTTTGCTGCGGTCAATACACCTTCGTGAGACATCAGATATGAAGTTTGTGGCCAACTTTCATCAAAATGGTGTGTTTGGTTCAACAGATAATGACTAAAGTTTTTAAGGACTGACTGACTCACTCACCTCCAGACACTGCTCTGTCACAAAAGCTCACCTGAGTGAATTCCAGGTGAGTGAAAAAAGGAGCATCTCCCTCTTGATTGGCTGCTCATCAGGGACCTTTCTCGTCACTATGACTTTACCCTTTGACATTTTGAACCAATTTTCAAATTATTTTCTCCATATTCTCATCATAACAGTTTGTTTAAAATTTAATGACAAAGCCTGAAATGGGAAAAAAGTTATTGCCTGGACAAACACACACACACACACACACACACACACACAAATACACACACACACACACACACACACACACACACACACACACACACACACACACACACACACACACACACACACACACAAACACACAAACACACACATACAAATACACACACACACACACACACACACACACACACACAAACAAACACACACATACAAATACACACACAAACACAGAAGCACAAATACACACACACGCACATTCACACACACACATAAACAGAAACACAAACACAAACAAACACACACACACTTACAAACACACACACACACACACACACACACACACACACACACACACACACCTCATCGTCCTGTTGAGTGCATCCACTGATTTAATCTCCTGTGATCTTCTCTCGAGAGTAAACAAATCGATCCACGTGGAACAAAATGATTCAGAGATTGTTCGAACGAGGAAACAACCCAGCTGGGAAATCACGACTCAACAACGTGCGTCGTGACGTCACTAAGTAAAACGTGGCGTCATCACACGAAAGTAAAAATACTCAGAAGGGATCAAATCGTGAAGACTTTTTAAATTCACTGAAAACAACAGCGAAGGGAGAAATTCTTCAAATATCTAAATCATAAAATGGAACCAAATAGTCCGATGAGAATGTGTTTATAAAGTTCTTGTAACATTCACCATTGATATAAATATTCAGGATATGGAGTGAATGGTTCCCAGTGAAGGAAGACGGTGCTCGCAGTAAGAGGAGGAATCCCGTGAATCAACAACTCATACTTACCTGACGGGAGAGATACCGTGATCAACAAGGCGGTTCTCTCATGGTGAGACTCCCCCATTGCACTCCGGGGGGGTTGACCCTTGCGATTTCTCCAAATGTGGGAAACTCGACCGTACAATTTGTGGGAGTGGGGGACTGCGTTCGCGCTGTCCCCTGATCTTTAAACAACAAACAGATAAACTGACCCTGCTTGGTGTTGGATTAATGGTTCTGCTGCCTTGGGATCGCAGGGTCTTGAGCTTGAGATCCTGTCGCGATTGAATTAAAACCATGTGGGGTTGAAAGCTTGTCATCCTTCTCAGGTCGGTGAACTCAGTACCATTTGGCATTTGGGGCATTTCATCAGTGGCACGACCACACCTTCAGCCAGTGATGCCACCTGCAGCTTTGTGCTTTATCCGAAGCAGGAGGAGATGATAAACTTGAATTTTATGACTGGAAGGATGGTTTATATTCTTGGAGGTAAACTCATTCATCTCTCACTGGAATGGGATTTGAACAGGAGCTTGACAGCTCATGGTGATATATTGCAGGAAGAAGAGACGTTCAGAGCAAGCAATGACTGCAATTGCTCGGCATGGGGTCCTGAGACAGGCAGGGGTTCCCGCGGGTGGGATCTCACTTTGCAGACAAAACGTATGGCCTTGTGAGTGGTGGTAAACACAACCCAAAGGGAATGCTCTATCGCAAGAAAACAAAGCAGTGTTAAGTGATAATCGATTGAAAAAATGTTTTCCCTGATGTTTAACGAGACAGGAGTGTCACTAAATGAGGAGGTGACGATAGTGTTATTTGAGATAGTAGGTGTAATGATAACGAGGGTTAATGTACACAAATTCAACAGTAATAATAATAAAACACGTATAATTCCTAATGTTAATACACATCGATATTGTTTGACAAATCCACACCACAATTTATTGTACGATAACGAAACACTCCTCATGAGTAAATGGACCAACCCATGCACACAACAGAACGTTGAAGTTTTGAAAATGAGAACCTGTCCCGGGGATGAAACGAAACTACCCTTGCGGTGCTGAAAAGGGGAAAATTACTCCGTTAAAAAAATGTTAAAATTCACCCGAAATTATCTTTCTTCATTACACCAACGGCAGATCCAGAAGGAGGGTCCTCCGCCGAGTACATGTGCTGAGGTGTAGTCAGTTCCCATTCAGCTTGGACAACGCTCGCCAAGTGACTTAAGCACTCAAACCTGCACTCCAACGAAATGGTTGATAAAGAATGGCTGGCTCGGCAAGCCAAAGCGAGATGATGGTCATGGATCACACCCCTGATCGGGTTTTGGTGTGAGTTTGTGTTTCAGGCTGGTGGTGAGATTCGGGGGTTACCGACATTCTAATGGGGTAAAATAATTAGATTTGGGGGTTACCGTCATTCTAATGGGGTAAAATAATTAGAAAAAGAGCAATCAAAGATTTTAGACCATCTGCACGACTTGTTTTGTGTGGTGTTTGTGTGTTGTTTGTGTCGTGTTGTGTGTTACATAATTAATGAGACATAACGGGAACTGCCACTTTATAAATGCTGGCCGTGATGACCGGGTCCCAAGTTGTCCCGCTTTAATGTAACCCCGCTTTGATCGGACACTTGATTCTGACCCATGGCGTTTGTCATTATTCAATTGAGCCGAATTCAACAACAACAAAAAAAATCAAAAAGAACCTCGTTTTAAAAAAAAAAATCTGGCTGTCACACCATGTGTCAGCGCAGGTTGAAATTTAAAATATGTATATATTCCCCATCAGTTCGAGATCATAATTTTGACATTTCACATCGATCAATTCAGCGGTTCAAGAGAAATAATTTCAATAAAGATTTTCGCTCAATCCAATATGGCTGAGAGACCATGTGACATCAATTGTTATTGGTGAATTCTCTGGTATCCCCAAGGCTTGTTGAACATTTGTGTGAAGTTTCCCCGAGATCTGTCCATCCTTTCTGGAGAAGAAGATGTTTGAAGGTTTTTGGGTAAATTCAATATGGCTGCTAAACCATGTGACCAATGACGTTGTATGTGAAAACGTTTTGTTCCTCATGGATAGTCGATCATACATGGGAAGTTTCACCTCAATCTGTTAAGTCGTTTCAGAGAAGATATTTGAAATTTCATTAAAAAAAACATATGGTTGCTGAATCATGTGACCGATGACTTCATCATTTTTTTTTTCTGTGGACCAATTAATCCCAAAATGACCCTCAAATTTTTCATAGATCAAATGTCATATTCTACGTTTGGAATTATGACGTCATAACGAAGGCACCTATGACATCATAAAATCAATCTTATTCCACACGAAGTGTACTTGCCGTGTGCCAAGTTGCAATTTTTTCCTTGGTGTGGTTTCAGAGACACAGAGGTTCAATTGTTCCCCGTTTCCCAACATGGCCGCCACACCACGTGATCAAGGACATCATCATAATTATTGTTAAAACATTCCACGTAAGTATTCGCTCCTATGGTCAAAATTTTGTCTCAATCTGACAAGCGGTTGCAGAGAAAAACACGAAAGTTATGTGCGGACAAACAAACAGACAAGGAAAACAAACAAACAGAGGACAGTTGTGAGAGGAACATGGCTGAGACGGAGGATCTCGTTTTTGCTCTCCTCTCGGCACGACGAAATGGCTGCGCGATTCTTGTGTCGTGCTGTAAATTTGCCCGCGTACAGGGCAAGACGCTCGTCATTGACTGTTCGGCAGAGCCGTGAGGTGTGTGCATTTCTGAGGAGGGACGAAGAGTGTGCCTCGTGGCCTCATCACGGGGCCTCAGGCATCGTCTCATCGTGTGTTCGACGAGGAAGGTGGGCGATCATTGTGAGCAGCCCTCGTGTCAGAGAGGAACATTCGGCATATTCGTTCATGAGAAGTCGCACGGCGGAAGGTGAGCTCTCGTGTTGAATACCACCTCACGAATTACCTCACGTACATTTTCCTGCCCATAGAGCTGCTCGGCGCCATTTTGGGCGCATCTTCCTGCACAGGACGAAGGGGCTCGACCTCAAAATTCAACAAGTACCATCTCTGGACAGCTAAGTGCTGGAATAAAGGGAGGGTTTTCTTTCCTTTATTATCCCCTTGTCTGTATTAAAGTCCGTGTGTGGAGGCGCCTCGACTCCAGGCTTTAATTGACCTCACATAGAAAAAAAACGAAAAAAAAAATCAGACAAATGAAAAACCACTCATCGAGTGACAACTTGGCGAAACGGAATGGCACTCAGCAGAGCGTATCCCTCCGCCAGGCTGAACAGTTTACATTTTGTATGCCACTGATAGGTCGGATCTGATTCCGGACCTTAACCAAAATCGAATTGGCTTGTTCTCATCACCTAACCGACTCTTCCACCTCGTTTTGTCACAAGTCATCCGCAACTTTTAGAGATAACATGCTATATATTGTTTTTGGCCCCGTCTCTCAACGGTGAAGAATCACCTGAAAAAATCTCGAGTCCGGATCCAGATTCAGATCTTCACCAAAATAGAATCAATTAGTCCTTGTCACACACCCATCCTGTCCACTAAGTTTCATCTGAATCCTTCCTCAACCTTTTGAGGTGTCATGCAACATCAGTTTCGCCCCATCTCTCAATGGTGAAGAATCAGTTAAAAATTAAATAATTCTAGTATCAAGACTTGGATTTGGATCTTCACCTAAATCGAAGCATTTCTTCCTCGTGGCACTCCCAACCTGTCCACCAAATTTCGTGTGAATCCATCCATAACCTTTAGAGATATTGTGCTGTATCGTGTTGCGAATCTTGAAACCATTATCGCACTCATCATTCAGGTCCTTCAGCTCAGTTATCTCGGGAAGTGCATGTTCCATAGATAGCTCGCAGTTGGGTGAATATACTGATTCTGGCTCACCTTTCCCCATGTAAATGAATGGGGGATTTTCAGCGATTCATATTTTTTTCCCTAAAAAATAAACCCCCTTTTTATCCCAAGGTATATTTATTTGTCTCCCCTTTTAACCTGGGGACACTTTTTTTTCAAATAATCCATGCAATAAGATAAAGATTTGTTCAAGTAGCAAAGTCGTAATGTGATTTGTTAAAGGTGATTCTTAAGAAATATCTGAAACGTCTAAGCCTCTAGACACTCTTTATCAAATAACCAATGCATATTGTTTTGCTCACTCATTGAACCTATAAAGATATGTTCATTCTCAAATTCCTTCAATAGTTTAATTTTCTTTGCACAATAATCCCCATCTAAAATATTGAAAAACAAAATATTTGAATCTTTATATTTTTTAAGATTCCCGTTTTGTGCCATTACGAAATGATAAACTTCTCTTAATGCTCTTGTTTGACCACTTCCTGAGCCACATATCATTTTGAGATTATAGTTAATTGTTTTTTCATTGTTCAATTGATAACCATCAAAGTTTTCAGTCCATTCAAGGATATTCATTTTTTTCTTTACATCCTCTAACTTACTAGTTTTTAAATTGATTCGCTTATTTGTTTTATTTACCTTTGTTTTAGTTATTTTTTCAATAAGACTTATTTGATATTTTTCACATTCATTATGTTTTCCATATATATACCAACACTGAGATTTTCTCCACTCTTTAGTTTGATTAATACTTGGTTTGACCATTTATATATTGTGAAAAAACGCGGCGGTAGCCCTTAAAAAACCCTAACCCATCTTTCCATCGTTAAAACACAATCTATTCTATACACTATCATACAATATCCATATGGAACACAATCTATTCCATTATCTAAAATAAATCTCTTATCATCAAAGGCTCCTAATGCCTTTTTATTTACTTCTTCACTATATATGTTATGTTTATAACTTCTTATTGTATTCATTTTCCTATATTCTTCTTTCTTATTCATCAAACAATTATAATAATTTCTAAAAGTTATTGATTTCCTTATTACATATTTCTTTATTCCCTTTAATCTCTTATCAATCTGATCACCATAATTATAAGCATATGCCTTTGCTCTCAATCCAATAAACTCACTCATTACTTTTCCACCCAACTCATCCTTAAACTTACCAATAACCTTTTCATTCTTTTTGGAAAATCTCACTCTTCTTGCTGAAATTACTTGTATCATATACTCCAATATTTTTCTTCATATCTTTATAAACATCATCAGTTTTTATATCTTGGATAAAACTATCAGTGTCCATATACAACAATGAAACATTTTCACCATACTCTTTCTTGAAGTCATAATACAAGTGATCATACATCAATATCTTTGATAAATCAAGAACTGCTGTTCCAATATAAATTGGTTTATCCATTGCAATACTTTCCATTTTCATATGAATTGCAGAAAAGTTCTCTGAAAAAACCTCCTCTCTCTCAAAACTTGGTTTATTTATCAATCTCGAAGCTTCTTTCCAAGATGTTGCGAATCTAATGTTTTGCCTGTTTCTAACATTTTCCATAGTCTTTCCAAATACAGCATTATTCATTAATTTATAAAAGTCCCCTTCAAATTTTACTTTTGTATTTGCTCTCATATCTGTATTGAATTGAATATACTTTTTCACCCAAGGACTTTGTTTAAATTTTAAAACTCTATGAATTTTAGCTACTCTCAATCCTTCTCTCAAAAACTGTTTTAAGCTTCTCTGATGCAAAACATATCCCTCTTTATCATAGAATGTTGTTAATAACTTTTCTGTTGATTTGCCTTTAATATTAAAACTTTTATGAAAATCACTGAACCATTCTTTCTTTGGGGTTTCTTTCTCACATGCAAAAGGAAGGTCTTTATGCTTATTATGAAGATCACTCGGGTACCTCAAATCAACTTCAAAATAATAACCTT
>NC_140962.1:130904881-130922381 GCF_056783735.1 Eptatretus burgeri
TGCTCCCAAAGGAGGGTGATTTGAGGGATGTTCAGAACTGGAGACCGATCTCATTACTTAATTCTGATTGCAAAATCTTTGCGTCAATGTTGTTGGGTCGAGTGCAACATGAGATCGGTGGAGTCCTGCATGTGCACCAGAGGTGTGGCACAAAAGGGAGGAAAGCCTCTGACGTTTTGCTCCTCGTTCGGGACATCCTGGCCCGAGCCGAAAACAGAAAACTCGACCTTGCAGTACTGAACCTTGACCTGGCGAAAGCATTTGACAACGTTTCCCGGGATTATTTGTGGGACCTATTGAGGGTGTTGTCCTTTGATACGAATCTGGTTCAAGCTTTGCGATGTCTTTATGATAACTCGACCGCAAAAATAGTGATAAATAATAGTGACAGAAGGATTTAAAGTGGAGAAAGGGGTCAGGCAAGGGTGTCCCTTATCCCCCCTTCTCTTTGTTTTGGCAACTCTCCCTCTTGTCTCGGCTTTAGAGGATAAGGTGGATGGATTTAGAATCCCAGGTATGGTTGGGGAAGGCATAGCCTCTCTGGCATACATGGACGATATCGTTATATTTGCTCGTAACGATTTCTCCTTATGGGAGGCTGTGGGATGCTGTATGGCTTTTGCGAAAGCATCGGGACTCCATGTCAACTTCAATAAGAGTAGGGTCTTGGTTTTTGGTGAACGGTTTGATCGGCCCAGGATTCAAGCTATGTTTGGGGGTCTGGCAGAGCAGGTGAAGGTTTTGGGAGTGTTCTTGGGGAAAGGAGAGAATCCGGCATGTAACTGGCGGGACAAGTTGTCACAGATCAGAAAGTGCAGCAGAGAATGGAAGGAACGGAAGCTTGCCTCTCGGGACAAAGCGCTGATTGTCAAGGGACAATTTTTTCCCATGTTGAGGACTTTAGCTGAAGTGCTGCCTCCCCTACCCGGCGTCGTTCGTCGATTAAAGGGGATCGTTCACGGGTTCTTCTGTGCATCATGGATTTTTAAACCGAGCTGGATCGAATTGTGTAAAAGGGAGGTGTGTGGGGGCAGAGGTTGCCCAGATCTTCCTTTATGGCTTTGCTTAGCTTCTGTCGCATGTCATTTGGGGCCACTGAATGGGGAACGGTGGGGATTGGCAGCGCTCATCCGTTACAATATGGGACCTATCCTGCGTGGGTGGGACTTGTTTGACTTCAGATTAACAGGTCCCTACAATTGGTTTCCCATGTATCCCTATGATCTACTGAAACAAGCTATTGTGGATTATGAGTTGAAAAGTTGGACAAGGTCACATTTCCAGCTTTAAAACTACATGTCTCCGCTGGTGAAGAAACAAGTATTATTCGGGGAACCTCGGTGGGGTGGAGTTCTTCATTTTGGCTGTCTATCGCATCGTCGTTGATGCCTGGTCATCACAGTGACCTGGCATGGTTACATGTTCAGGGTTTACTCCCCTCACGTCTTCAATGCTTCACACGTGGTCTTACCCGAACAGTGGAATGTCCGTATGCTGGGTGTAGTCAACCAGAATCTGTTTCCCACTACATGTGGTCTTGGGGTATTATAAACGTGCGTTGGCTTTCCACCCTGTTTCCAGATATGTTAACACAGGAAGTGGTAATGAACGGTATATGTGTGCGAGTTCCTGCTTTGCAGAAAACAACATATTGGAGGATTCTATGTGCGGCGAAGACTGCGCTGTGGAAATGCAGATGCCTGGCCATCTTTGGAAGATTCAACTGGGACCCTGATCTCTTTGTGGCCATCTTCCTCAACGAGATCGTTGACTGTTTGAGACTTTTGGGAAGAGCCTCTGTCAGGGAGAAAGCCTTGTGGAAAAAAATGTTTCCCAAGCCTGGGTAGTTTGTGGCATGTGCTCCCATTACATTCATTGAGTGTTTGAAAACCCCTTGAGATTGTCAATGTATGGACAAAAGTAAGACAGGTACTGTAAACTGCAAAGTATTTGTTTAATTGCTCCGAATGTTGGAGGTTCTTTATTGTTTGCTGACTTTTTTTTTTTGTACCAATGACATGAAGATGGTGAAACCGCCAGGTGTGTGTTTTCGAATTTCTCATAAAACAATATGGTTCTCACATGGTGAGACTCCCCCATTGCACTCCGGGGGGGTTGACCCTTGCGATTTCCCCAAATGTGGGAAACTCGACCGTACTATTTGTGGGAGTGGGGGACTGCGTTCGCGCTGTCCCCTGATCTTTAAACAACAAACAGATAAACTGAACCTGCTTGGTGTTGGATAATGGTTCAGGTGCCTTGGGATCGCAGGGTCTTGAGCTTGAGATCCTGTCGCCATTGAATTAAAACCATGTGGGGTTGAAAGCTTCTCATCTTTCCCAGGTCGGTGAACTCAGTGCCATTTGGCATTTGGGGCATTTCATCAGTGGCACGACCACACCTTCAGCCAGTGATGCCACCTGCAGCCTTGTGCTTTATCCGAAGCAGGAGGAGATGATAAACTTGAATTTTATGACTGAAAGGATGGTTTATATTCTTGGAGGTAAACTCATTCATCTATCGCTGGAATGGGATTTGAACAGGAGCTTTACAGCTCATGGTGATATATTGCAGGAAGAAGAGACGTTCAGAGGAAGCAACGACTGCAATTGCTCGGCATGGCGTCCTGAGACAGGAAGGGGTACGTGAGGGTGGGATCTCACTTTGCAGACAAAACGTATGGCCTTGTGAGTGGTGGTAAACACAACCCAAAGGGAATGCTCTATCGCAAGAAAACAAAGCAGTGTTAAGTGATGAATCGATTTAAAAAATGTTTTCCCTGATGTTTAACGAGACAGGACTGTCACTAAATGAGGAGGTGACGATAGTGTTATTTGAGAAAGTAGGTGTAATGATTTGTTAGGGTTAGGGTTAATGTACACAAATGCAACAGTAATAATAATAAAACACGTATAATTCCGAATGTTAATACACATCGATATTGTTTGACAAATCCAAACCACAATTTATTGTACGATAACGAAACACTCCTCATGAGTAAATGGACCAACCCATGCGGACAACAGAACGTTGAAGTTTTTTAAATCAGAACCTTTCCCGGGGATAAAACGAAACTACCCTTGCGGTGCTGAAAAGGGTAAAATTATTCCGTTAAAAAAAATGTTAAAATTCACCCGAAATTATCTTTCTTCATTACACAAACGGCAGATCCAGAAGGAGGGTCCTCCACCGAGTACATGTGCTGAGGTGTAATCAGTTCCCATTCAGCTTGGACAGCGCTCGCCAAGTGACTTAAGCACTCAAACCTGCATTCCAACGAAATGGTTGATAAAGAATGGCTGGCTCGGCAAGCCAAAGCGAGATGATGGTCATGGAACACACCCCTGATCGGGTTTTGGTGTGAGTTTGTGTTTCAGGCTGGTGGTGAGATTCGGGGGTTACCGACATTCTAATGGGGTAAAATAATTAGATTCGGGGGTTACCGTCATTCTAATGGGGTAAAATAATTAGATTTGGGGGTTACCGTCATTCTAATGGGGTAAAATAATTAGATTCGGGGGTTACCGTCATTCTAATGGGGTAAAATAATTAGATTCGGGGGTTACCGTCATTCTAATGGGGTAAAATAATTAGTAAAAGAGCAATCAGAGATTTTAGACCATCTGCACGACTTGTTTTGTGTGGTGTTTGTGTGTTGTTTGTGTCGTGTTGTGTGTTACATAATTAATGAGACATAACTAGAACTGCCACTTTATAACTGCTGGCCGTGATGACCGGGTCCCAAGTTGTCCCACTTTAATGTAACCCCGCTTTGATCGGACACTTGATTCTGACCCATGGCGTTTGTCATTATTCAATTGAGCCGAATTCAACAACAACAAAAAAAATCAAAAAGAACCTCGTTTAAAAAAAAAAAAATCTGGCTGTCAGACCATGTGTCAGAGCAGGTTGAAATTTAAATATGTACATATACCCCATCAGTTCGAGATCATAATTTTGACGTTTCACATCGATCAATTAAGCGGTTCAAGAGAAATAATTTCAATAAAGATTTTCGCTCAATCCAATATGGCTGACAGACCATGTGACATCAATTGTTATTGGTGAATTCTCTGGTATCCCCAAGGCTTGTTGAACATTTGTGTGAAGTTTCCCCGAGATCTGTCCAGCCTTTCTGGAGAAGAAGATGTTTGAAGGTTTTTGGGTAAATTCAATATGGCTGCCAAACCATGTGACCAATGATGTTGTATGTGCAAACGTTTTGTTCCTCATGGATAGTCGATCATACATGGGAAGTTTCACCTCAATCTGTTAAGTCGTTTCAGAGTAGATTTTTGAAATTTCATTCAAAAAAATATATGGTTGCTGAATCATGTGACCGATGACTTCATCATTTTTTTTTCTGTGGACCAATTAATCCCAAAATGACCCTCAAATTTTTCATAGATCAAATGTCATATTCTACGTTTGGAATTATGACGTCATAACGAAGGCACCTATGACATCATAAAATCAATCTTATTCCACACGAAGTGTACTTGCCGTGTGCCAAGTTGCAATTTTTTCCTTGGTGTGGTTTCAGAGACACAGAGGCTCAATTGTTCCCCGTTTCCCAACATGGCCGCCACACCACGTGATCAAGGACATCATCATGATTATCGTTAAAACATTCCACGTAAGTATTCGCTCCTATGGTCAAAATTTTGTCTCAATCTGACAAGCGGTTGCAGAGAAAAACACGAAAGTCATGTGCAGACAAACAAACAGACAAGGAAACAAACAAACAGAGGACAGTTGTGAGAGGAACATGGCTGAGACGGAGGATCTCGTTTTTGCTCTCCTCTCGGCACGACGAAATGGCTGCGTGCTTCTTGTGTCGTGCTGTAAATTTGCCTGCGTTCAGGGCAAGACGCTCGTCATTGACTGTTCGGCAGAGCCGTGAGGTGTGTGCATTTCTGAGGAGGGACGAAGAGTGTGCCTCGTGGCCTCATCACGGGCCTCAGGCATCGTCTCGTCGTGTGTTCGACGAGGAAGGTGGGCGATCATTGTGAGCAGCCCTAGTGTCAGAGAGGAACATTCGGCATATTCGTTCATGAGAAGTCGCACGGCGGAAGGTGAGCTCTGGTTTGAATACCACCTCACGAATTACCTCACGTACGTTTTCCTGCCCAGAGAGCGGCTCGGCGCCATTTTGGGCGCATCTTCCTGCACAGGACGAAGGGGCTCGACCTCAAAATTCAACAAGTACCATCTCTGGATAGCTAAGTGCTGGAATAAAGGGAAGGTTTTCTTTCCTTTATTTTCCCCTTGTCTGTATTAAAGTCCGTGTGTGGAGGCGCCTCGACTCCAGGCTTTAATTGAACTCACGTAGAAAAAAAAACGAAAAAAAAATCAGACAAATGAAAAACCACTCATCGAGTGACAACTTGGCGAAACGGAATGGCACTCGGCAGAGCGTATCCCTCCGCCAGGCTGAACAGTTTACATTTTGTATGCCACTGATAGGTCGGATCTGATTCCGGACCTTAAACAAAATCGAATTGGCTTGTTCTCATCACCTAACCGACTCTTCCAACTCGTTTTGTCACAAGTCATCCGCAACTTTTAGAGATAACATGCTATATATTGTTTTTGGCCCCGTCTCTCAACGGTGAAGAATCACCTGAAAAAATCTCGAGTCCGGATCCAGATTCAGATCTTCACCAAAATAGAATCAATTAGTCCTTGTCACACACCCATCCTGTCCACGAAGTTTCATCTGAATCCTTCCTCAACCTTTTGAGGTATCATGCAACATCAGTTTGGCCCCATCTCTCAATGGTGAAGAATCAGTTAAAAATTAAATAATTCTAGTATCAAGATTTGGATTTGGATCTTCACCAAAATTGAAGCAGTTCTTCCTCGTGGCACTCCCAACCTGTCCACCAAATTTCGTGTGAATCCATCCATAACCTTTAGAGATATTGGGCTGTATCGTGTTGCGAATCTGGAAACCATTATCGCACTGATCATTCAGGTCCTTCGGCTCAGTTATCTCGGGAAGTGCATGTTCCATAGATAGCTCGCAGTAGGGTGAATATACTGATTCTGGCTCACTTTTCCCCATGAAAATGAATGGAGGATTTTCAGCGATTCATATTTTTTTTCCCTAAAAAATAAACCCCCTTTTTATCCCAAGGTATATTTATTTGTCTCCCCTTTTAACCTGGGGACACTTTTTTTTTTCAAATAACCCATGCAATAAGATAAAGATTTGTTCAAGTAGTAAAGTAGTAATGTGATTTGTTAAAGGTGATTCTTAAGAAATATCTGAAACGTCTAAGCCTCGTAACACTCTTTATCAAATAACCAATGCATATTGTTTAGCTCACTCATTGAAGCTATAAAGATTTGTTCATTCTCAAATTCCTTCAATAGTTTAATTTTCTTTACACAATAATCCCCATCTAAAATATTGAAAAACAAAACATTTGAATCTTTATATTTTTTAAGATACCCCTTTTGTGCCATTACGAAATGATAAACTTCTCTTAATGCTCTTGTTTGACCACCTCCTGAGCCACATATCATTTTGAGATTATAGTAAATTGTTTTTTTCATTGTTCAATTGATAACCATCAAAGTTTTCAGTCCATTCAAGGATATTCATTTTTTTCTTTGCATCCTCTAACTTACTAGTTTTTAAATTGATTCGCTTCTTTGTTTTATTTACCTTTGTTTTAGTTATTTTTTCAATAAGACTTATTTGATATTTTTCACATTCATTATGTTTTCCATTTATATACCAAGACTGAGATTTTCTCCACTCTTAAGTTTGATTAATACTTGGTTTGACCATTTATATATTGCGAAAAAACGCGGCGATAGCCCTTAAAAAACCCCAACCCATCTTCCTATCGTTAAAACACAATCTATTTTATGCACTCTATCATACAATATCCACATGGAACACAATCTATTCCATTATCTAAAATAAATCTCTTATCATCAAAGGCTCCTAATGCCTTTTTATTTACTTCTTCACTATATATGTTATGTTTATAACTTCTTATTGTATTCATTTTCCTATATTCTTCTTTCTTATTCATCAAACAATTATAATAATTTCTAAAAGTTATTGATTTCTTTATTACATATTTCTTTATTCCCTTTAACCTCTTATCAATCTGATCACCATACTTATAAGCATATGCCTTTGCTCTCAATCCAATAAACTCACTCATTACTTTTCCACCCAACTCATCCTTAAACTTACCAATAACTTTTTCATTCTTTTTGGAAAATAACTCACTCTTCTTGCTGAAATTACTTGTATCATATACTCCAATATTTTTCTTCATATCTTTATAAACATCATCAGTTTTTATATCTAGGATAAAACTATCAGTGTCCATATACAACAATGAAACATTTTCACCATACTCTTTCTTGAAGTCATTATACAAATAATCATACATCAATATCTTTGATAAATCAAGAACTGCTGTTCCAATATAAATTGGTTTATCCATTACAATACTTTCCTTTTTCATATGAATTGCAGAAAAGTTCTCTGAAAAAACCTCTTCTCTCTCTCAAAACTTGCTTTATTTATCAATCTCGAAGCTTCTTTCCAAGATGTTGCGAATCTAATGTTTTGCCTGTTTCTAACATTTTCCATAGTCTTTCCAAATACAGCATTATTCATCAACTTATAAAAGTCCCCTTCAAATTTTACTTTTGTATTTGCTCTCATATCTGTATTGAATTGAATATAATTTTTCACTTAAGGACTTTGTTTAAATTTTAAAACTGTATGAATTTTAGCTACTCTCAATCCTTCTCTCAAAAACTGTTTTAAGCTTCTCTGATGCAAAACATATCCCTCTTTATCATAGAATGTTGTTAATAACTTTTCTGTTGATTTGCCTTTAATATTAAAACTTTTATGATAATCACTGAACCATTCTTTCTTTGGGGTTTCTTTCTCACATGCAAAAGGAAGGTCTTTATGCTTATTATGAAGATCACTCGGGTACCTCAAATAAACTTCAAAATAATAACCTTCTTCTTCGTCATTCAAGTCCTCTTGAGAAGAAATAACAATATTCATCAAAGCCTTTTCATAATCCTTTTCTTCCACCCACTCTAATTTACCATAAGGCAGAGATTGAGACATTGCCCATCCATACAAATTATTAGCATCAAAATACATCAAATAATTACTATCTTTTTCACTATCATAATTTGGAAGATATTTATTATTTGCTTTAGCATATCTTTTTGAACATACTTGTGATATTCCACCTCTCTTGGACTTCTCAATCATCAAAAGCATATCAACATCGCTGATTAAATCTATATCTTGTTTTGTCATTTTCAACATTGCACTCCAAGCGAAACCAGGAGCTGTGAAATAGTGGGCAGGATCTAATCCATAACAATTTTTATCATGACAGAGTGATCGAAAAGCTTCAAACACATCAGCGAACAATAAAACATCTGTTTTTAGATATAAATCATGATATTCTCCAAGGTTCTTTATCTTAAATATTTTCCATATTTCTTGTGCGTGTTTATATTCCTTATCACTTATCTCTTCTTCATAATGGTTATTATAGAAACTTTCTTTTGAAGGAAGTTGTGTTTCTTTAAATCTCATAAATGAATCCATATAATCATAAGGATAAATTCCCTTACTTGTAAGAATTTTCTCTTTACTTTGAATTTCATTCCTTGTTTGAATTTTCTCTCTCGTGAGAATTCCTTCTTTAATCAGAATTTCATCTTTAATCAGAATTTCCTCATTAATTCGAATTTCCTCTTTACTTTGAATTCTCTCTTTAATCTGAATCTGAATTCTTTAAGATATGGATTGCCGTTGGCTCACAAGGAGCTCCTCCGCCCTTTAATTGGAATTGATGCCAATTCACACATCCCACTCCTCACCACACAGTATCACAAGCAAATCCAACAATGCAAAATTCAAAACAAGACGAACAAATGCAAATGTTTTACTCAGGATAAAGAAACACAGGGTACACCATGAACCAATGAATAAACCATGTTACTCAAAAAAGGGAATGTAATAAAATATATGCAATGATAATAACAAATGACTTATTCGTGAAACAATTGAGGATTCTGATCCGTCACTCGTAACACCCTCTCCCACCACCGCCGGGGACGGCGCGACATGTTACACATTTACAAAGACAATTTGCATATTCCCACCTTAGGAACTCTTGGTGAGGGGTGAGGGGTGAGGGGTGAGGGGTGAGGGGTGAGAGGTGAGGGGTGGGGCCCGGGGGGCAAATGAAGCCGACACATCGTTTGTCATGTGATATGACCTGTTTTTCCCATGACAGGTTTCATTGGTTGAGATAACATAAGTAAAGCTCGAACATGTGGACGTCACCCAAACGGACGTAAAAACACGTATTTTAGTGTGATTAATTGAAGGGGCTCGCGGGTGGGGCCCACTGGAAAATTTGCATGGACCCCCAAATGACTGACGCCCCCCTGCTTCTCCCCACCCATTCCACTCTCTTCTCACACCCACTCACGTGCCTCCTCCCACCCCAACCGCTCCCTCCCGACTCTCATGTAAGTGTCCGAAGGGAGGGGGATGTGGAGATAAAGGGAAGGAAAGGGTGGAGGTGGGGGTGGGAGTGGGGTGGCTATCTGCACGGAGGGGGTGTATGAGTGAAAGGAAGGGGTAGGTAGGAAAGAGGGAGGGTAGGATAGGTGGAGAGTCCCAGCGTTGCAGGTACCTTTGCTGGCGGTAAATAAATAAAGAAACACGGCAGCGATTTAAAAAAAAACATAGAACTGCCCTTCCTGAAGCTCACGTGGATCAGGAGGAACAGACACTCAAACCTCCCTCATACCCTGAACTCTGAATTTATTAATGTCGTGAACAAGCTTTGGTATATCCAGGGTGATGAAGGTTGTGGTCAAGATTCATCGAAGTTCTGTGTGCAGTTTGGAGAAGAAAGCAAATACCTATTTGGGGGATCAACCGCCCCCCCCCCTTAGACCCCTCCACGAACGCACATTTTGCTGCGGTCAATACACCTTCGTGAGACATCAGATATGAAGTTTGTGGCCAACTTTCATCAAAATGGTGTGTTTGGTTCAACAGATAATGACTAAAGTTTTTAAGGACTGACTGACTCACTCACCTCCAGACACTGCTCTGTCACAAAAGCTCACCTGAGTGAATTCCAGGTGAGTGAAAAAAGGAGCATCTCCCTCTTGATTGGCTGCTCATCAGGGACCTTTCTCGTCACTATGACTTTGCCCTTTGACATTTTGAACCAATTTTCAAATTATTTTCTCCATATTCTCATCATAACAGTTTGTTTAAAATTTAATGACAAAGCCTGAAATGGGAAAAAAGTTATTGCCTGGACAAACACACACACACACACACACACACACACACACACACACACACACACACACACACACACACACACACACACACACACACACACACACACACACACACACACACACAAGGATGTACACACACACACAAGGATGTACACACATACAAATACACACACACACACACAAAACAAACACACACATACAAATACACACACAAACACAGAAGCACAAATACACACACACGCACATTCACACACACATATAAACAGAAACACAAACACAAACAAACACACACACACACATACAAACACGCACACACACACAAACAAACACACACATACAAACATACACACATACGAACACACACAGAAACACCCACACACACCACACACACAAACAAATACACTCACACACACATACAAACACACGCACAAACAAACACACACATACACACGCATTCAAACACACAAACATACAAACACACACACACAGAAACACACACACACCACACACACACACGTGCAAACACACACATACACATAGATACACACACATACACACACACAAACAAACACACACACACAAACACACACACACACACACATACACACATCCACACACATACACACACACAAACACACACATACAAACACACACATACAAACACACACACACACAAACACACACACACAAACACACACATACAAACACACACACAGACAAACACACACACACAAATACACACACATACACACACATACACACACACACAAACACACACATACAAACACACACACACATACAAACACACACACACAAACACACACAAACAAACACACACACATACAAACACACACACACATACAAACCCACACACACACACACAAACACACACATACAAACACACGCACACACATACAAACACACACACAAACAAACAAACACACATACAAACACACACACACACACACACACACACACCTCATCGTCCTGTTGAGTGCATCCACTGATTTAATGTCCTGTGATCTTCTCTCGAGAGTAGACAAATCGATCCACGTGGAACAAAATGATTCAGAGATTGTTCGAACGAGGAAACAACCCAGCTGGGAAATCACGACTCAACAACGGGCGTCGTGACGTCACGAAGTTAAACATGACGTCATCACACGATGGTAAAAATACTCAGAAGGGATAAAATCGTGAAGACTTTTTAAATTCACTGAAAACAACAGCGAAGGGAGAAATTCTTCAAATATCTAAATCATAAAATGGAACCAAATAGTCCGATGAGAATGTGTTTATAAAGTTCTTGTAACATTCACCAATGATATAAATATTCAGGATATGGAGTGAATGGTTCCCAGTGAAGGAAGACGGTGCTCGCAGTAAGAGGAGGAATCCCGTGAATCAACACCTCATACTTACCTGACGGGAGAGATACCGTGATCAACAAGGCGGTTCTCTCATGGTGAGACTCCCCCATTGCACTCCGGGGGGGTTGACCCTTGCGATTTCTCCAAATGTGGGAAACTCGACCGTACAATTTGTGGGAGTGGGGGACTGCGTTCGCGCTGTCCCCTGATCTTAAAACAACAAACAGATAAACTGACCCTGCTTAGTGTTGGATGAATATTTCTGGTGTCTTGGGATCGCAGGGTCTTGAGCTTGAGATCCTGTCGCGATTGAATTAAAACCATGTGGGGTTGAAAGCTTCTCATCCTTCCCAGGTCGCTGAAATAAGTACCATTTGGTATTTGGGGCATTTCATCAATGGCACGACCACACCTTCAGCCAGTGATGCCACCTGCAGCCTTGTGCTTTATCCGAAGCAGGAGGAGGTGATAAACTTGAATTTTATGACTGGAAGGATGGTTTATATTCTTGGAGGTAAACTCATTCATCTCTCGCTGGAATGGGATTTGAACAGGAGCTTGACAGCTCATGGTGATATATTGCAGGAAGAAGAGACGTTCAGAGCAAGCAACGACTGCAATTGCTCGGCATGGGGTCCTGAGACAGGCAGGGGTTCCCGCCGGTGGGATCTCACTTTGCAGACAAAACGTATGGCCTTGTGAGTGGTGGTAAACACAACCCAAAGGGAATGCTCTATCGCAAGAAAACAAAGCAGTGTTAAGTGATGAATCGATTGAAAAAATGTTTTCCCTGATGTTTAACGAGACAGGAGTGTCACTAAATGAGGAGGTGACAATAGTGTTATTTGAGATAGTAGGTGTAATGATAACGAGGGTTAATGTACACAAATGCAACAGTAATAATAATAAAACACGTATAATTCCTAATGTTAATACACATCGATATTGTTTGACAAATCCACACCACAATTTATTGTACGATAACGAAACACTCCTCATGAGTCAATGGACCAACCCATGCACACAACAGAACGTTGAAGTTTTGAAAATGAGAACCTGTCCCGGGGATGAAACGAAACTACCCTTGCGGTGCTGAAAAGGGGAAAATTACTCCGTTAAAAAAATGTTAAAATTCACCCGAAATTATCTTTCTTCATTACACCAACGGCAGATCCAGAAGGAGGGTCCTCCGCCGAGTACATGTGCTGAGGTGTAGTCAGTTCCCATTCAGCTTGGACAACGCTCGCCAAGTGACTTAAGCACTCAAACCTGCACTCCAACGAAATGGTTGATAAAGAATGGCTGGCTCGGCAAGCCAAAGCGAGATGATGGTCATGGAACACACCCCTGATCAGGTTTTGGTGTGAGTTTGTGTTTAAGGCAGGCGGTGAGATTCGGGGGATACCGACATTCTAATGGGGTAAAATAATTAGATTTGGGGGTTACCGTCATTCTAATGGGGTAAAATAATTAGAAAAAGAGCAATCAGAGATTTTCGACCATCTGCACGACTTGTTTTGTGTGGTGTTTGTGTGTTGTTTGTGTCGTGTTGTGTGTTACATAATTAATGAGACATAACGGGAACTGCCACTTTATAAATGCTGGCCGTGATGACCGGGTCCCAAGTTGTCCCGCTTTAATGTAACCCCGCTTTGATCGGACACTTGATTCTGACCCATGGCGTTTGTCATTATTCAATTGAGCCGAATTCAACAACAACAAAAAAAATCAAAAAGAACCTCGTTTAAAAAAAAAAAAATCTGGCTGTCACACCATGTGTCAGCGCAGGTTGAAATTTAAAATATGTATATATTCCCCATCAGTTCGAGATCATAATTTTGACGTTTCACATCGATCAATTAAGCGGTTCAAGAGAAATAATTTCAATAAAGATTTTCGCTCAATCCAATATGGCTGAGAGACCATGTGACATCAATTGTTATTGGTGAATTCTCTGGTATCCCCAAGGCTTGTTGAACATTTGTGTGAAGTTTCCCCGAGATCTGTCCATCCTTTCTGGAGAAGAAGATGTTTGAAGGTTTTTGGGTAAATTCAATATGGCTGCTAAACCATGTGACCAATGAGGTTGTATGTGAAAACGTTTTGTTCCTCATGGATAGTCGATCATACATGGGAAGTTTCACCTCAATCTGTTAAGTCGTTTCAGAGAAAATTTTTGAAATTTCATTAAAAAAAACATATGGTTGCTGAATCATGTGACCGATGACTTCATCATTTTTTTTTTCTGTGGACCAATTAATCCCAAAATGACCCTCAAATTTTTCATACATCAAATGTCATATTCTACGTTTGGAATTATGACGTCATAACGAAGGCACCTAGAAAATCATAAAATCAATCTTATTCCACACGAAGTGTACTTGCCCTGTGCCAAGTTGCAATTTTTTCCTTGGTGTGGTTTCAGAGACACAGAGGTTCAATTGTTCCCCGTTTCCCAACATGGCCGCCACACCACGTGATCAAGGACATCATCATAATTATCGTTAAAGCATTCCACGTCAGTATTCGCTCCTATGGTCAAAATTTTGTCTCAATCTGACAAGCGGTTGCAGAGAAAAACACGAAAGTTATGTGCGGACAAACAAACAGACAAGGAAACAAACAAACAGAGGACAGTTGTGAGAGGAACATGGCTGAGACGGAGGATCTCGTTTTTGCTCTCCTCTCGGCACGAGGAAATGGCTGCGCGATTCTTGTGTCGTGCTGTAAATTTGCCCGCGTACAGGGCAAGACGCTCGTCATTGACTGTTCGGCAGAGCCGTGAGGTGTGTGCATTTCTGAGGAGGGACGAAGAGTGTGCCTCGTGGCCTCATCGCGGGGCCTCAGGCATCATCTCGTCGTGTGTTCGACGAGGAAGGTGGGCGATCATTGTGAGCAGCCCTCGTGTCAGAGAGGAACATTCGGCATATTCGATCATGAGAAGTCGTACGGCGGAAGGTGAGCTCTCGTGTTGAATACCACCTCACGAATTACCTCACGTACGTTTTCCTGCCCAGAGAGCTGCTCGGCGCCATTTTGGGCGCATCTTCCTGCACAGGACGAAGGGGCTCGACCTCAAAATTCAACAAGTACCATCTCTGGACAGCTAAGTGCTGGAATAAAGGGAGGGTTTTCTTTCCTTTATTTTCCCCTTGTCTGTATTAAAGTCCGTGTGTGGAGGCGCCTCGACTCCAGGCTTTAATTGACCTCACATAGAAAAAAAACGAAAAAAACTCAGACAAATGAAAAACCACTCATCGAGTGACAACTTGGCGAAACGGAATGGCACTCAGCAGAGCGTATCCCTCCGCCAGGCTGAACAGTTTACATTTTGTATGCCACTGATACGTCGGATCTGATTCCGGACCTTAACCAAAATCGAATTGGCTTGTTCTCATCACCTAACCGACTCTTCCACCTCGTTTTGTCACAAGTCATCCACAACTTTTAGAGATAACATGCTATATATTGTTTTTGGCCCCGTCTCTCAACGGTGAAGAATCACCTGAAAAAATCTCGAGTCCGGATCCAGATTCAGATCTTCACCAAAATAGAATCAATTAGTCCTTGTCACACACCCATCCTGTCCACTAAGTTTCATCTGAATCCTTCCTCAACCTTTTGAGGTATCATGGAACATCAGTTTGGCCCCATCTCTCAATGGTGAAGAATCAGTTAAAAATTAAATAATTCTAGTATCAAGATTTGGATTTGGATCTTCACCAAAATCGAAGCATTTCTTCCTCGTGGCACTCCCAACCTGTCCACCAAATTTCGTGTGAATCCATCCATAACCTTCAGAGATATTGTGCTGTATCGTGTTGCGAATCTTGAAACCATTATCGCACTCATCATTCAGGTCCTTCAGCTCAGTTATCTCGGGAAGTGCATGTTCCATAGATAGCTCGCAGTAGGGTGAATATACTGATTCTGGCTCACCTTTCCCCATGTAAATGAATGGGGGATTTTCAGCGATTCATATTTTTTTTCCCTAAAAAATAAACCCCCTTTTTATCCCAAGGTATATTTATTTGTCTCCCCTTTTAACCTGGGGACACTTTTTTTTCAAATAATCCATGCAATAAGATAAAGATTTGTTCAAGTAGCAAAGTAGTAATGTGATTTGTTAAAGGTGATTCTTAAGAAATATCTGAAACGTCTAAGCCTCTAGACACTCTTTATCAAATAACCAATGCATATTGTTTTGCTCACTCATTGAACCTATAAAGATATGTTCATTCTCAAATTCCTTCAATAGTTTAATTTTCTTTGCACAATAATCTCCATCTAAAATATTGAAAAACAAAATATTTGAATCTTTATATTTTTTAAGATTCCCCTTTTGTGCCATTACGAAATGATAAACTTCTCTTAATGCTCTTGTTTGACCACTTCCTGAGCCACATATCATTTTGAGATTATAGTTAATTGTTTTTTCATTGTTCAATTGATAACCATCAAAGTTTTCAGTCCATTCAAGGATATTCATTTTTTTCTTTACATCCTCTAACTTACTAGTTTTTAAATTGATTCGCTTATTTGTTTTATTTACCTTTGTTTTAGTTATTTTTTCAATAAGACTTATTTGATATTTTTCACATTCATCATGTTTTCCATTTATATACCAACACTGAGATTTTCTCCACTCTTTAGTTTGATTAATACTTGGTTTGACCATTTATATATTGTGAAAAAACGCGGCGGTAGCCCTTAAAAAACCCTAACCCATCTTTCCATCGTTAAAACACAATCTATTCTATACACTATCATACAATATCCATATGGAACACAATCTATTCCATTATCTAAAATAAATCTCTTATCATCAAAGGCTCCTAATGCCTTTTTATTTACTTCTTCACTATATATGTTATGTTTATAACTTCTTATTGTATTCATTTTCCTATATTCTTCTTTCTTATTCATCAAACAATTATAATAATTTCTAAAAGTTATTGATTTCCTTATTACATATTTCTTTATTCCCTTTAATCTCTTATCAATCTGATCACCATAATTATAAGCATATGCCTTTGCTCTCAATCCAATAAACTCACTCATTACTTTTCCACCCAACTCATCCTTAAACTTACCAATAACCTTTTCATTCTTTTTGGAAAATAACTCACTCTTCTTGCTGAAATTACTTGTATCATATACTCCAATATTTTTCTTCATATCTTTATAAACATCATCAGTTTTTATATCTAGGATAAAACTATCAGTGTCCATATACAACAATGAAACATTTTCACCATACTCTTTCTTGAAGTCATAATACAAATAATCATACATCAATATCTTTGATAAATCAAGAACTGCTGTTCCAATATAAATTGGTTTATCCATTACAATACTTTCCATTTTCATATGAATTGCAGAAAAGTTCTCTGAAAAAACCTCCTCTCTCTCAAAACTTGGTTTATTTATCAATCTCGAAGCTTCTTTCCAAGATGTTGCGAATCTAATGTTTTGCCTGTTTCTAACATTTTCCATAGTCTTTCCAAATACAGCATTATTCATTAATTTATAAAAGTCCCCTTCAAATTTTACTTTTGTATTTGCTCTCATATCTGTATTGAATTGAATATACTTTTTCACCCAAGGACTTTGTTTAAATTTTAAAACTCTATGAATTTTAGCTACTCTCAATCCTTCTCTCAAAAACTGTTTTAAGCTTCTCTGATGCAAAACATATCCCTCTTTATCATAGAATGTTGTTAATAACTTTTCTGTTGATTTGCCTTTAATATTAAAACTTTTATGATAATCACTGAACCATTCTTTCTTTG
>NC_140962.1:130927381-130959881 GCF_056783735.1 Eptatretus burgeri
CCACACCACAATTTATTGTACGATAACGAAACACTCCTCATGAGTAAATGGACCAACCCATGCACAAAACAGAACGTTGAAGTTTTTAAAATCAGAACCTGTCACGGGGATAAAATGAAACTACCCTTGCGGTGCTGAAAAGGGGAAAATTACTCCGTTAAAAACATGTTAAAATTCACCCGAAATTATCTTTCTTCATTACACAAACGGCAGATCCAGAAGGAGGGTCCTCCGCCGAGTGCATGTGCTGAGGTGTAGTCAGTTCCCATTCAGCTTGGACAGCGCTCGCCAAGTGACTTAAGCACTCAAACCTGCACTCCAACGAAATGGTTGATAAAGAATGGCTGGCTCGGCAAGCCAAAGCGAGATGATGGTCATGGAACACACCCCTGATCAGGTTTTGGTGTGAGTTTGTGTTTCAGGCTGGCGGTGAGATTCGGGGGTTACCGACATTCTAATGGGTTAAAATAATTAGATTCGGGGGTTACCGTCATTCTAATTGGGTAAAATAATTAGTAAAAGAGCAATCAGAGATTTTAGACCATCTGCACGACTTGTTTTGTGTGGTGTTTGTGTCGTGTTGTGTGTTACATAATTAATGAGACATAAATAGAACTGCCACTTTATAACTGCTGGCCGTGATGACCGGGTACCAAGTTGTCCCGCTTTAATGTAACCCCGCTTTGATCGGACACTTGATTCTGACCCATGGCGTTTGTCATTATTCAATTGAGCCGAATTCAACAACAACAAAAAAAATCAAAAAGAACCTCGTTTAAAAAAAAAAAATCTGGCTGTCAGACCATGTGTCAGAGCAGGTTGAAATTTAAAATATGTATATATTCCCCATCAGTTCGAGATTATAATTTTGACGTTTCACATCGATCAATTAAGCGGTTCAAGAGAAATAATTTCAATAAAGATTTTCGCTCAATCCAATATGGCTGAGAGACCATGTGACATCAATTGTTATTGGTGAATTCTCTGGTATCCCCAAGGCTTGTTGAACATTTGTGTGAAGTTTCCCCGACATCTGTGGATCCTTTCTGGAGAAGAAGATGTTTGAAGGTTTTTGGGTAAATTCAATATGGCTGCCAAACCATGTGACCAATGATGTTGTATGTGCAAACGTTTTGTTCCTCATGGATAGTCGATCATACATGGGAAGTTTCACCTCAATCTGTTAAGTCGTTTCAGAGAAGATTTTTGAAATTTCATTCAAAAAAATATATGGTTGCTAAATCATGTGACCGATGACTTCATCATTTTTTTTTTCTGTGGACCAATTAATCCCAAAATGACCCTCAAATTTTTCATTGATCAAATGTCATATTCTACGTTTGGAATTATGACGTCATAACGAAGGCATCTATGACATCATAAAATCAATCTTATTCCACACGAAGTGTACTTGCTATGTGCCAAGTTGCAATTTTTTCCTTGGTGTGGTTTCAGAGACACAGAGGTTCAATTGTTCCCCGTTTCCCAACATGGCCGCCACACTACATGATCAAGGACATCATCATAATTATCGTTAAAACATTCCACGTAAGTATTCGCTCCTATGGTCAAAATTTTGTCTCAATCTGACAAGCGGTTGCAGAGAAAAACACTAAAGTTATGTGCGGACAAACAAACAGACAAGGAAACAAACAAACAGAGGACAGTTGTGAGAGGAACATGGCTGAGACGGAGGATCTCGTTTTTGCTCTCCTCTCGGCACGACGAAATGGCTGCGCGATTCTTGTGTCGTGCTGTAAATTTGCCCGCATACAGGGCAAGACGCTCGTCATTGACTGTTCGGCAGAGCCGTGAGGAGTGTGCATTTCTGAGGAGGGACGAAGAGTGTGCCTCGTGGCCTCATCACGGGGCCTCAGGCATCGTCTCGTCGTGTGTTCGACGAGGAAGGTGGGCGATCATTGTGAGCAGCCCTCGTATCAGAGAGGAACATTCGGCATATTCGTTCATGAGAAGTCGCACGGCGGAAGGTGAGCTCTCGTGTTGAATACCACCTCACGAATTACCTCACGTACGTTTTCCTGCCCAGAGAGCGGCTCGGTGCCATTTTGGGCACATCTTCCTGCACAGGACGAAGGGGCTCGACCTCAAAATTCAACAAGTACCATCTCTGGACAGCTAAGTGCTGGAATAAAGGGAGGGTTTTCTTTCCTTTATTTTCCCCTTGTCTGTATTCAAGTCCGTGTGTGGAGGCGCCTCGACTCCAGGCTTTAATTGACCTCACGTAGAAAAAAAACGAAATAAAAATCAGACAAATGAAAAACCACTCATCGAGTGACAACTTGGCGAAACGGAATGGCACTCGGCAGAGCGTATCCCTCCGCCAGGCTGAACAGTTTACATTTTGTATGCCACTGATAGGTCGGATCTGATTCCGGACCTTAACCAAAATCGAATTGGCTTGTTCTCATCACCTGACCGACTCTTCCACCTCGTTTTGTCACAAGTCATCCACAACTTTTAGAGATAACATGCTATATATTGTTTTTGGCCCCGTCTCTCAACGGTGAAGAATCACCAGAAAAAATCTCGAGTCCGGATCCAGATTCAGATCTTCACCAAAATAGAATCAATTAGTCCTTGTCACACACCCATCCTGTCCACTAAGTTTCATCTGAATCCTTCCACAACCTTTTGAGGTATCATGCAACATCAGTTTGGCCCCATCTCTCAATGGTGAAGAATCAGTTAAAAATTAAATAATTCTAGTATCAAGATTTGGATTTGGATCTTCACCAAAATCGAAGCATTTCTTCCTAATGGCACTCCCAACCTGTCCACCAAATTTCGTTTGAATCCATCCATAACCTTCAGAGATATTGTGCTGTATCGTGTTGGGAATCTGGAAACCATTATCGCACTCATCATTCAGGTCCTTCAGCTCAGTTATCTCGGGAAGTGCATGTTCCATAGATAGCTTGCAGTAGGGTGAATATACTGATTCTGGCTCACTTTTCCCCATGTAAATGAATGGGGGATTTTCAGCGATTCATATTTTTTTTCCCTAAAAAATAAACCCCCTTTTTATCCCAAGGTATATTTATTTGTCTCCCCTTTTAACCTGGGGACACTTTTTTTTCAAATAACCCATGCAATAAGATAAAGATTTGTTCAAGTAGCAAAGTAGTAATGTGATTTGTTTAAGGTGATTCTTAAGAAATATCTGAAACGTCTAAGCCTTGGGACACTCTTTATCAAATAACCAATGCATATTGTTTAGCTCACTCATTGAACCTATAAAGATTTGTTCATTCTCAAATTCCTTCAATAGATTAATTTTCTTTGCACAATAATCCCCATCTAAAATATTGAAAAACAAAACATTTGAATCTTTATATTTTTTAAGATTCCCCTTTTGTGCCATTAAGAAATGATAAACTTCTCTTACTGCTCTTGTTTGACCACCTCCTGAGCCACATATCATTTTGAGATTATAGTATATTGTTTTTTCATTGTTCAATTGATAACCATCAAAGTTTTCAGTCCATTCAAGGATATTCATTTTTTCTTTACATCCTCTAACTTACTAGTTTTTAAATTGATTCGCTTATTTGTTTTATTTACCTTTGTTTAAGTTATTTTTTCAATAAGACTTATTTGATATTTTTCACATTCATTATGTTTTCCATTTATATACAAAGACTGAGATTTTCTCCACTCTTTAGTTTGATTAATACTTGGTTTGACCATTTATACATTGCGAAAAAACGCAGCGATAGGCCTTAAAAAACCCTAACCCATCTTCCTATCGTTAAAACACAATCTATTCTATACACTCTATCAGACAATATCCATATGGAACACAATCTATTCCATTATCTAAAATAAATCTCTTATCATCAAAGGCTCCTAATGCCTTTTTATTTACTTCTTCACTATATATATGTTATGTTTATTACTTCTTATTGTATTCATTTTCCTATATTCTTCTTTCTTATTCATCAAACAATTATAATAATTTCTAAAAGTTATTGATTTCTTTATTACATATTTCTTTATTCCCTTTAACCTCTTATCAATCTGATCACCATACTTATAAGCATATGCCTTTGCTCTCAATGCAATAAACTCACTCATTACTTTTCCACCCAACTCATCCTTAAACTTACCAATAACCTTTTCATTCTTTTTGGAAAATAACTCACTCTTCTTGCTGAAATTACTTGTATCATACACTCCAATATTTTTCTTCATATCTTTATAAACATCATCAGTTTTTATATCTAGGATAAAACTATCAGTGTCCATATACAACAATGAAACATTTTCACCATACTCTTTCTTGAAGTCATTATACAAATAATCATACATCAATATCTTTGATAAATCAAGAACTGCTGTTCCAATATAAATTGGTTTATCCACGACAATACTTTCCTTTTTCATATGAATTGCAGAAAAGTTCTCTGAAAAAACCTCTTCTCTCTCAAAACTTGGTTTATTTATCAATCTCGAAGCCTCTTTCCAAGATGTTGCGAATCTAATGTTTTGCCTGTTTCGAACATTTTCCATAGTCTTTCCAAATACAGCATTTTTCATTAATTTATAAAAGTCCCCTTCAAATTTTACTTTTGTATTTGCTCTCATATCTGTATTGAATTGAATATACTTTTTCACCCAAGGACTTTGTTTAAATTTTCAAACTCTACGAATTTTAGCTACTCTCAATCCTTCTCTCAAAAACTGTTTTAAGCTTCTCTGATGCAAAACATATCCCTCTTTATCATAGAATGTTGTTAATAACTTTTCTGTTGATTTGCCTTTAATATTAAAACTTTTATGATAATCACTGAACCATTCTTTCTTTGGGGTTTCTTTCTCACATGCAAAAGGAAGGTCTTTTTGCTTATTATGAAGATCACTCGGGTACCTCAAATCAACTTCAAAATAATAACCTTCTTCTTCGTCATTCAATTCCTCTTGAGAAGAAATAACAATATTCATCAAAGCCTTTTCATAATCATTTTCTTCCACCCACTCTAATTTACCATAAGGCAGAGATTGAGACATTGCCCATCCATACAAATTATTAGCATCAAAATACATCAAATAATTACTATCTTTTTCACTATCATAATTTGGAAGATATTTATTATTTGCTTTAGCATATCTTTTTGAACATACTTGTGATATTCCACCTCTCTTGGACTTCTCAATCATCAAAAGCATATCAACATCGCTGATTAAATCTATATCTTGTTTTGTCATTTTCAACATTGCACTCCAAGCTAAACCAGGAGCTGTGAAATAGTGGGCAGGATCTAATCCATAACAATTTTTATCATGACAGAGTGATCGAAAAGCTTCAAACACATCAGCTAACAATAAAACATCTGTTTTTAGATATAAATCATGATATTCTCCAAGGTTCTTTATTTCAAATATTTTCCATATTTCTTGTGCGTGTTTATATTCCTTATCACTGATATCTTCTTCATAAAGGTTATTATAGAAACTTTCTTTTGAAGGAAGTTGTGTTTCTTTAAATCTCATAAATGAATCCATATAATCATAAGGATAAATTCCCTTACTTGTAAGAATTTTCTCTTTACTTTGAATTTCATTCCTTGTTTGAATTTCCTCTCTCGTGAGAATTCCTTCTTTAATCAGAATTTCATCTTTAATCAGAATTTCCTCATTAATTCGAATTTCCTCTTTACTTTGAATTCTCTCTTTAATCTGAATCTGAATTCTTTAAGATATGGATTGCCGTTGGCTCACAAGGAGCTCCTCCGCCCTTTAATTGGAATTGATGCCAATTCACACATCCCACTCCTCACCACACAGTATCACAAGCAAATCCAACAATGCAAAATTCAAAACAAGACGAACAAATGCAAATGTTTTACTCAGGATAAAGAAACACAGGGTACACCATGAACCAATGAATAAACCATGTTACTCAAAAAAGGGAATGTAATAAAATATATGCAATGATAATAACAAATGACTTATTCGTGAAACAATTGAGGATTCTGATCCGTCACTCGTAACACCCTCTCCCACCACTGCCGGGGACGGCGCGACATGTTACACATTTACAAAGACAATTTGCATCTCCCCACCTTAGGAACTCTTGGTGAGGGGTGAGGGGTGAGGGGTGAGGAGTGGGGCCCGGGGGGGCAAATGAAGCCGACACATCGTTTGTCATGTGATATGACCTGTTTTTCCCATGACAGGTTTCATTGGTTGAGATAACATAAGTAAAGCTCGAACATGTGGACGTCCCCCAAAACGGACGTAAAAACACGTATTTTAGTGTGATTAATTGAAGGGGCTCGCGGGTGGGGCCCACTGGGAAATTTGCATGGACCCCCAAATGACTGACGCCCCCCTGCTTCTCCCCACCCATTCCACTCTCTTCTCACACCCACTCACGTGCCTCCTCCCACCCCAACCGCTCCCTCCCGACTCTCATGTGAGTGTCCGAAGGGAGGGGGATGTGGAGATAAAGGGAAGGAAAGGGTGGAGGTGGGGGTGGGAGTGGGGTGGCTATCTGCACGGAGGGGGTGTATGAGTGGAAGGAAGGGGTAGGTAGGAAAGAGGGAGGGTAGGATAGGTGGAGAGTCCCAGCGTTGCAGGTACCTTTGCTGGCGGTAAATAAATAAAGAAACACGGCAGCGATTTAAAAAAAAACTTAGAACTGCCCTTCCTGAAGCTCACGTGGATCAGGAGGAACAGACACTCAAACCTCCCTCATACCCTGAACTCTGAATTTATTAATGTCGTGAACAAGCTTTGGTATATCCAGGGTGATGAAGGTTGTGGTCAAGATTCATCGAAGTTCTGTGTGCAGTTTGGAGAAGAAAGCAAATACCTATTTGGGGGATCAACCGCCCCCCCCCCTTAGACCCCTCCACGAACGCACATTTTGCTGCGGTCAATACACCTTCGTGAGACATCAGATATGAAGTTTGTGGCCAACTTTCATCAAAATGGTGTGTTTGGTTCAACAGATAATGACTAAAGTTTTTAAGGACTGACTGACTCACTCACCTCCAGACACTGCTCTGTCACAAAAGCTCACCTGAGTGAATTCCAGGTGAGTGAAAAAAGGAGCATCTCCCTCTTGATTGGCTGCTCATCAGGGACCTTTCTCGTCACTATGACTTTACACTTTGACATTTTGAACCAATTTTCAAATTATTTTCTCCAAATTCTCATCATAACAGTTTGTTTAAAATTTAATGACAAAGCCTGAAATGGGAAAAAAGTTATTGCCTGGACAAACACACACACACACACACACACACACACACACACACACACACACACACACACACACACACACACACACACTCACACACACACACACACACACACACACAAACACACACATACAAATACACACACACACACAAACAAACACACACATACAAATACACACACAAACACTGAAGCACACATACACACACACGCACATTCACACACACATAAACAGAAACACAAACACAAACAAACACACACACACACACAGAAGCACAAATACACACACACACACACACACACACACACACACACACACACACACACACACACACACACACACACACACCTCATCGTCCTGTTGAGTGCATCCACTGATTTCATCTCCTGTGATCTTCTCTCGAGAGTAAACAAATCGATCCACGTGGAACAAAATGATTCAGAGATTGTTCGAACGAGGAAACAACCCAGCTGGGAAATCACGACTCAACAACGTGCGTCGTGACGTCACTAAGTTAAACGTGGCGTCATCACACGAAAGTAAAAATACTCAGAAGGGATAAAATCGTGAAGACTTTTTAAATTCACTGAAAACAACAGCGAAGGGAGAAATTCTTCAAATATCTAAATCATAAAATGGAACCAAATAGTCCGATGAGAATGTGTTTATAAAGTTCTTGTAACATTCACCATTGATATAAATATTCAGGATATGGAGTGAATGGTTCCCAGTGAAGGAAGACGGTGCTCGCAGTAAGAGGAGGAATCCCGTGAATCAACAACTCATACTTACCTGACGGGAGAGATACCGTGATCAACAAGGCGGTTCTCTCATGGTGAGACTCTCCCATTGCACTCCCGGGGGGTTGACCCTTGCGATTTCTCCAAATGTGGGAAACTCGACCGTACAATTTGTGCGAGTGGGGGACTGCGTTCGCGCTGTCCCCTGATCTTTAAACAACAAACAGATAAACTGACCCTGCTTGGTGTTGGATTAATGGTTCTGGTGCCTTGGGATCGCAGGGTCTTGAGCTTGAGATCCTGTCGCGATTGAATTAAAACCATGTGGGGTTGAAAGCTTCTCATCCTTCCCAGGTCGGTGAACTCAGTACCATTTGGCATTTGGGGCATTTCATCAGTGGCACGACCACACCTTCAGCCAGTGATGCCACCTGCAGCTTTGTGCTTTATCCGAAGCAGGAGGAGATGATAAACTTGAATTTTATGACTGGAAGGATGGTTTCTATTCTTGGAGGTAAACTCATTCATCTCTCGCTGGAATGGGATTTGAACAGGAGCTTGACAGCTCATGGTGATATATTGCAGGAAGAAGAGACGTTCAGAGCAAGCAACGACTGCAATTGCTCGGCATGGGGTCCTGAGACAGGCAGGGGTTCCCGCCGGTGGGATCTATCTTTGCAGACAAAACGTATGGCCTTGTGAGTGGTGGTAAACACAACCCAAAGGGAATGCTCTATCGCAAGAAAACAAAGCAGTGTTAAGTGATGAATCGATTGAAAAAATGTTTTCCCTGATGTTTAACGAGACAGGAGTGTCACTAAATGAGGAGGTGACGATAGTGTTATTTGAGATAGTAGGTGTAATGATAACGAGGGTTAATGTACACAAATGCAACAGTAATAATAATAAAACACGTATAATTCCTAATGTTAATACACATCGATATTGTTTGACAAATCCACACCACAATTTATTGTACGATAACGAAACACTCCCCATGAGTAAATGGACCAACCCATGCACACAACAGAATGTTGAAGTTTTGAAAATGAGAACCTGTCCCGGGGATGAAATGAAACTACCCTTGCGGTGCTGAAAAGGGGAAAATTACTCCGTTAAAAAAATGTTAAAATTCACCCGAAATTATCTTTCTTCATTACACAAACGGCAGATCCAGAAGGAGGGTCCTCCGCCGAGTACATGTGCTGAGGTGTAGTCAGTTCCCATTCAGCTTGGACAACGCTCGCCAAGTGACTTAAGCACTCAAACCTGCACTCCAACGAAATGGTTGATAAAGAATGGCTGGCTCGGCAAGCCAAAGCGAGATGATGGTCATGGAACACACCCCTGATCAGGTTTTGGTGTGAGTTTGTGTTTCAGGCTGGCGGTGAGATTCGGCGGTTACCGACATTCTAATGGGGTAAAATAATTAGATTTGGGGGTTACCGTCATTCTAATGGGGTAAAATAATTAGAGAAAGAGCAATCAGAGATTTTAGACCATCTGCACGACTTGTTTTGTGTGGTGTTTGTGTGTTGTTTGTGTCGTGTTGTGTGTTACATAATTAATGAGACATAACGAGAACTGCCACTTTATAACTGCTGGCCGTGATGACCGGGTCCCAAGTTGTCCCGCTTTAATGTAACCCCGCTTTGATCGGACACTTGATTCTGACCCATGGCGTTTGTCATTATTCAATTGAGCCGAATTCAACAACAACAAAAAAAATCAAAAAGAACCTCGTTTTAAAAAAAAAAATCTGGCTGTCACACCATGTGTCAGAGCAGGTTGAAATTTAAAATATGTATATATTCCCCATCAGTTCGAGATCATAATTTTGACGTTTCACATCGATCAATTAAGCGGTTCAAGAGAAATAATTTCAATAAAGATTTTCGCTCAATCCAATATGGCTGAGAGACCATGTGACATCAATTGTTATTGGTGAATTCTCTGGTATCCCCAAGGCTTGTTGAACATTTGTGTGAAGTTTCCCCGAGATCTGTCCATCCTTTCTGGAGAAGAAGATGTTTGAAGGTTTTTGGGTAAATTCAATATGGCTGCGAAACCATGTGACCAATGATGTTGTATGTGAAAACGTTTTGTTCCTCATGGATAGTCGATCACACATGGGAAGTTTCACCTCAATCTGTTAAGTCGTTTCAGAGAAGATTTTTGAAATTTCATTAAAAAAAACATATGGTTGCTGAATCATGTGACCGATGACTTCATCATTTTTTTTTTCTGTGGACCAATTAATCCCAAAATGACCCTCAAATTTTTCATAGATCAAATGTCATATTCTACGTTTGGAATTATGACGTCATAACGAAGGCACCTATGACATCATAAAATCAATCTTATTCCACACGAAGTGTACTTGCCGTGTGCCAAGTTGCAATTTTTTCCTTGGTGTGGTTTCAGAGACACAGAGGTTCAATTGTTCCCCGTTTCCCAACATGGCCGCCACACCACGTGATCAAGGACATCATCATAATTATTGTTAAAACATTCCACGTAAGTATTCGCTCCTATGGTCAAAATTTTGTCTCAATCTGACAAGCGGTTGCAGAGAAAAACACGAAAGTTATGTGCGGACAAACAAACAGACAAGGAAACAAACAAACAGAGGACAGTTGTGAGAGGAACATGGCTGAGACGGAGGATCTCGTTTTTGCTCTCCTCTCGGCACGACGAAATGGTTGCGCGATTCTTGTGTCGTGCTGTAAATTTGCCCGCGTACAGGGCAAGACGCTCGTCATTGACTGTTCGGCAGAGCCGTGAGGTGTGTGCATTTCTGAGGAGGGACGAAGAGTGTGCCTCGTGGCCTCATCACGGGGCCTCAGGCATCGTCTCATCGTGTGTTCGACGAGGAAGGTGGGCGATCATTGTGAGCAGCCCTCGTGTCAGAGAGGAACATTCGGCATATTCGTTCATGAGAAGTCGCACGGCGGAAGGTGAGCTCTCGTGTTGAATACCACCTCACGAATTACCTCACGTACGTTTTCCTGCCCAGAGAGCTGCTCGGCGCCATTTTGGGCGCATCTTCCTGCACAGGATGAAGGGGCTCGACCTCAAAATTCAACAAGTACCATCTCTGGACAGCTAAGTGCTGGAATAAAGGGAGGGTTTTCTTTCCTTTATTTTCCCCTTGTCTGTATTAAAGTCCGTGTGTGGAGGCGCCTCGACTCCAGGCTTTAATTGACCTCACGTAGAAAAAAAACGAAAAAAAAATCAGACAAATGAAAAACCACTCATCGAGTGACAACTTGGCGAAACGGAATGGCACTCAGCAGAGCGTATCCCTCCGCCAGGCTGAACAGTTTACATTTTGTATGCCACTGATAGGTCGGATCTGATTCCGGACCTTAACCAAAATCGAATTGGCTTGTTCTCATCACCTAACCGACTCTTCCACCTCGTTTTGTCACAAGTCATCCACAACTTTTAGAGATAACATGCTATATATTGTTTTTGGCCCCGTCTCTCAACGGTGAAGAATCACCTGAAAAAATCTCGAGTCCGGATCCAGATTCAGATCTTCACCAAAATAGAATCAATTAGTCCTTGTCACACACCCATCGTGTCCACTAAGTTTCATCTGAATCCTTCCTCAACCTTTTGAGGTGTCATGCAACATCAGTTTGGCCCCATCTCTCAATGGTGAAGAATCAGTTAAAAATTAAATAATTCTAGTATCAAGATTTGGATTTGGATCTTCACCAAAATCGAAGCATTTCTTCCTCGTGGCACTCCCAACCTGTCCACCAAATTTCGTGTGAATCCATCCATAACCTTTAGAGATATTGTGCTGTATCGTGTTGCGAATCTTGAAACCATTATCGCACTCATCATTCAGGTCCTTCAGCTCAGTTATCTCAGGAAGTGCATGTTCCATAGATAGCTCGCAGTAGGGTGAATATACTGATTCTGGCTCACCTTTCCCCATGTAAATGAATGGGGGATTTTCAGCGATTCATATTTTTTTCCCTAAAAAATAAACCCCCTTTTTATCCCAAGGTATATTTATTTGTCTCCCCTTTTAACCTGGGGACACTTTTTTTTCAAATAATTCATGCAATAAGATAAAGATTTGTTCAAGTAGCAAAGTAGTAATGTGATTTGTTAAAGGTGATTCTTAAGAAATATCTGAAACGTCTAAGCCTCTAGACACTCTTTATCAAATAACCAATGCATATTGTTTTGCTCACTCATTGAACCTATAAAGATATGTTCATTCTCAAATTCCTTCAATAGTTTAATTTTCTTTGCACAATAATCCCCATCTAAAATATTGAAAAACAAAATATTTGAATCTTTATATTTTTTAAGATTCCCCTTTTGTGCCATTACGAAATGATAAACTTCTCTTAATGCTCTTGTTTGACCACTTCCTGAGCCACATATCATTTTGAGATTATAGTTAATTGTTTTTTCATTGTTCAATTGATAACCATCAAAGTTTTTCAGTCCATTCAAGGATATTCATTTTTTTCTTTACATCCTCTAACTTACTCGTTTTTAAATTGATTTGCTTATTTGTTTTATTTACCTTTGTTTTAGTTATTTTTTCAATAAGACTTATTTGATATTTTTCACATTCATTATGTTTTCCATTTATATACCAACACTGAGATTTTCTCCACTCTTTAGTTTGATTAATACTTGGTTTGACCATTTATACATTGCGAAAAAACGCTGCGATAGGCCTTAAAAAACCCTAACCCATCTTCCTATCGTTAAAACACAATCTATTCTATACACTATCATACAATATCCATATGGAACACAATCTATTCCATTATCTAAAATAAATCTCTTATCATCAAAGGCTCCTAATGCCTTTTTATTTACTTCTTCACTATATATGTTATGTTTATAACTTCTTATTGTATTCATTTTCCTATATTCTTCTTTCTTATTCATCAAACAATTATAATAATTTCTAAAAGTTATTGATTTCCTGATTACATATTTCTTTATTCCCTTTAATCTCTTATCAATCTGATCACCATAATTATAAGCATATGCCTTTGCTCTCAATCCAATAAACTCACTCATTACTTTTCCACCCAACTCATCCTTAAACTTACCAATAACCTTTTCATTCTTTTTGGAAAATAACTCACTCTTCTTGCTGAAATTACTTGTATCATATACTCCAATATTTTTCTTCATATCTTTATAAACATCATCAGTTTTTATATCTAGGATAAAACTATCAGTGTCCATATACAACAATGAAACATTTTCACCATACTCTTTCTTGAAGTCATAATACAAATAATCATACATCAATATCTTTGATAAATCAAGAACTGCTGTTCCAATATAAATTGGTTTATCCATTACAATACTTTCCATTTTCATATGAATTGCAGAAAAGTTCTCTGAAAAAACCTCCTCTCTCTCAAAACTTGGTTTATTTATCAATCTCGAAGCTTCTTTCCAAGATGTTGCGAATCTAATGTTTTGCCTGTTTCTAACATTTTCCATAGTCTTTCCAAATACAGCATTATTCATTAATTTATAAAAGTCCCCTTCAAATTTTACTTTTGTATTTGCTCTCATATCTGTATTGAATTGAATATACTTTTTCACCCAAGGACTTTGTTTAAATTTTAAAACTGTATGAATTTTAGCTACTCTCAATCCTTCTCTCAAAAACTGTTTTAAGCTTCTCTGATGCAAAACATATCCCTCTTTATCATAGAATGTTGTTAATAACTTTTCTGTTGATTTGCCTTTAATATTAATACTTTTATGATAATCACTGAACCATTCTTTCTTTGGGGTTTCTTTCTCACATGCAAAAGTAAGGTCTTTATGCTTATTATGAAGATCACTCGGGTACCTCAAATCAACTTCAAAATAATAACCTTCTTCTTCATCATTCAATTCCTCTTGAGAAGAAATAACAATATTCATCAAAGCCTTTTCATAATCCTATTCTTCCACCCACTCTAATTTACCATAAGGCAGAGATTGAGACATTGCCCATCCATACAAATTATTAGCATCAAAATACATCAAATAATTACTATCTTTTTCACTATCATAATTTGGAAGATATTTATTATTTGCTTTAGCATATCTTTTTGAACATACTTGTGATATTCCACCTCTCTTGGACTTCTCAATCATCAAAAGCATATCAACATCGCTGATTAAATCTATATCTTGTTTTGTCATTTTCAACATTGCACTCCAAGCTAAACCAGGAGCTGTGAAATAGTGGGCAGGATCTAATCCATAACAATTTTTATCATGACAGAGTGATCGAAAAGCTTCAAACACATCAGCTAACAATAAAACATCTGTTTTTAGATATAAATCATGATATTCTCCAAGGTTCTTTATCTTAAATATTTTCCATATTTCTTGTGCGTGTTTATATTCCTTATCACTGATATCTTCTTCATAAATTTTATTATAGAAACTTTCTTTTGAAGGAAGTTGTGTTTCTTTAAATCTCATAAATGAATCCATATAATCATAAGGATAAATTCCCTTACTTGTAAGAATTTTCTCTTTACTTTGAATTTCATTCCTTGTTTGAATTTCCTCTCTCGTGAGAATTCCTTCTTTAATCAGAATTTCATCTTTAATCAGAATTTCCTCTTTAGTTAGAATTTCATTCATTGTTCGAATTTTCTTTATAATTACAATTTCATCTTCAGTTAGAATTTCTTCATTAATTTCCTCATTAATTCGAATTTCCTCTTTACTTTGAATTCTCTCTTTAATCTGAATCTGAATTCTTTAAGATATGGATTGCCGTTGGCTCACAAGGAGCTCCTCCGCCCTTTAATTGGAATTGATGCCAATTCACACATCCCACTCCTCACCACACAGTATCACATGCAAATCCAACAATGCAAAATTCAAAACAAGACGAACAAATGCAAATGTTTTACTCAGGATAAAGAAACACAGGGTACACCATGATCCAATGAATAAACCATGTTACTCAAAAAAGGGATTGTAATAAAATATATGCAATGATAATAACAAATGACTTATTCGTGAAACAATTGAGGATTCTGATCCGTCACTCGTAACACCCTCTCCCACCACCGCCGGGGACGGCGCGACATGTTACACATTTACAAAGACAATTTGCATCTCCCCACCTTAGGAACTCTTGGTGAGGGGTGAGGGGTGAGGGGTGAGGGGTGAGGGGTGAGAGGTGAGGGGTGGGGCCCGGGGGGCAAATGAAGCCGACACATCGTTTGTCATGTGATATGACCTGTTGTTCCCATGACAGGTTTCATTGGTTGAGATAACATAAGTAAAGCTCGAACATGTGGACGTCACACAAACGGACGTAAAAACACGTATTTTAGTGTGATTGATTGAAGGGGCTCGCGGGTGGGGCCCACTGGGAAATTTGCATGGACCCCAAATGACTGACGCCCCCCTGCTTCTCCCCACCCATTCCACTCTCTTCTCACACCCACTCACGTGCCTCCTCCCACCCCAACCGCTCCCTTCCGACTCTCATGTGAGTGTCCGAAGGGAGGGGGATGTGGAGATAAAGGAAAGGAAAGGGTGGAGGTGGGGGTGGGAGTGGGGTGGCTGTCTGCACGGAGGGGGTGGTATGAGTGGAAGGAAGGGGTAGGTAGGAAGGAGGGAGAGTAGGATCGGTGGAGAGTCCCAGCGTTGCAGGTACCTTTGCTGGCGGCAAATAAATAAAGAAACACTGCAGCGATTTTAAAAAACATAGAACTGCCCTTCCTGAAGCTCACTTGGATCAGGAGGAACAGACACTCAAACCTCCCTCATACCCTGAACTCTGAATTTATTAATGTCGTGAACAAGCTTTGGTATATCCAGGGTGATGAAGGTTGTGCTCAAGATTCATCGAAGTTCTGTGTGCAGTTTGGAGAAGAAAGCAAATTCCTATTTGGGGGATCAACCGCCCCTACCCTTAGACCCCTGCACGAACGCACATTTTGCTGCGGTCAATACACCTTCGTGAGACATCAGATATGAAGTTTGTGGCCAACTTTCATCAAAATGGTGTGTTTGGTTCAACAGATAATGACTAAAGTTTTTAAGGACTGACTGACTCACTCACCTCCAGACACTGCTCTGTCACAAAAGCTCACCTGAGTGAATTCCAGGTGAGTGAAAAAAGGAGCATATCCCTCTTGATTGGCTGCTCATCAGGGACCTTTCTCGTCACTATGACTTTGCCCTTTGACATTTTGAACCAATTTTCAAATTATTTTCTCCATATTCTCATCATAACAGTTTGTTTAAAATTTAATGACAAAGCCTGAAATGGGAAAAAAGTTATTGCCTGGACAAACACACACACACACACACACACACACACACACACACACACACACACACACACACACACACACACACACACACACACACACACACACACACACATACAAATACACACACACACAAACAAACAAACACACACATACAAATACACACACAAACACAGAAGCACAAATACACACACACACACACACGCACATTCACACACACACATAAACAGAAACACAAACACAAACAAACACACACACACATACAAACACGCACACACACACAAATAAACACACACATACAAACATACACACATACGAACACACACAGAAACACCCACACACACCACACACACAAACAAATACACTCACACACACATACAAACACACACACAAACAAACACACACATACACACGCATTCAAACACACAAACATACAAACACACACACACAGAAACACACACACACCACACACACACGTGCAAACACACACATACACATAGATACACACATACACACACACAAACAAACACACACACACACACACACACACACGAACAAACACACACATACACACAGATACACACACATACACACACAAACAAACACACACACAAACACACACACACATACACACATACACACATACACACACATACAAACACACACACAAACAAACACACACAAACACAAACAAACACACACACAAACAAACACACACACAAACACACACACATACACACACATACACACACACAAACACACACACAAATACACACAAACAAACACACACACATACAAACACACACACACATACAAACACACACACAAACACATACATACAAACTCACTCACACACAGACACAGACAAACAGACAGACGCAAACACACACACAAACACACACACAAACAAACACACACACACAAACACACACATACAAACACACACACACACACACATACAAACACACACATAAATACACACAAACAGACACACACACACATACAAACACACACACACACACACACAGACAAACACACACATGCAGACACACACATACAAACACACACACACATACAAACACACACACACACACACACTCACACACACACATACAAACAAACACACACTTACAAACACACACATACACACACACACACACACACACACCTCATCGTCCTGTTGAGTGCATCCACTGATTTAATCTCCTGTGATCTTCTCTCGAGAGTAAACAAATCGATCCACGTGGAACAAAATGATTCAGAGATTGTTCGAACGAGGAAACAACCCAGTTGGGAAATCACGACTCAACAACGTGCGTCGTGACGTCACTAAGTTAAACGTGGCGTCATCACACGAAAGTAAAAATACTCAGAAGGGATAAAATCATGAAGACTTTTTAAATTCACTGAAAACAACAGCGAAGGTAGAAATTCTTCAAATATCTAAATCATAAAATGGAACCAAATAGTCCGATGAGAATGTGTTTATAAAGTTCTTGTAACATTCACCATTGATATAAATATTCAGGATATGGAGTGAATGGTTCCCAGTGAAGGAAGACGGTGCTCGCAGTAAGAGGAGGAATCCCGTGAATCAACAACTCATACTTACCTGACGGGAGAGATACCGTGATCAACAAGGCGGTTCTCTCATGGTGAGACTCCCCCATTGCACTCCCGGGGGGTTGACCCTTGCGATTTCCCCAAATGTGGGAAACTCGACCGTACAATTTGTGCGAGTGGGGGACTGCGTTCGCGCTGTCCCCTGATCTTTAAACAACAAACAGATAAACTGACCCTGCTTGGTGTTGGATTAATGGTTCTGGTGCCTTGGGATCGCAGGGTCTTGAGCTAGAGATCGTGTCGCCATTGAATTAAAACCATGTGGGGTTGAAAGCTTCTTATCCTTCCCAGGTCGCTGAAATAAGTACCCTTTGGCATTTGGGGCATTGCATCAGTGGCACGACCACACCTTCAGCCAGTGATGCCACCTGCGGCCTTGTGCTTTATCCGAAGCAGGAGGAGATGATAAACTTGAATTTTATGACTGGAAGGATGGTTTATATTCTTGGAGGTAAACTCATTCATCTATCGCTGGAATGGGATTTGAACAGGAGCTTGACAGCTCATGGTGATATATTGCAGGAAGAAGAGATGTTCAGAGCAAGCAACGACTGCAATTGCTCGGCATGGTGTCCTGAGACAGGAAGGGGTCCCCGCGGGTGGGATCTCACTTTGCAGACAAAACGAATGGCCTTGTGAGTGGTGGTAAACACAACCCAAAGGGAATGCTCCATCGTAAGAAAACAAAGCAGTGTCAAGTGATGAATCGATTTTAAAAATGTTTTCCCTGATGTTTAACTTGACAGGACTGTCACTAAATGGACAGTGACTAAATGGACACTAAATGGACAGGACTAAAGGAGGTGACGATAGTGTTATTTGAGAAAGTAGGTATAATGATAACGAGGGTTAATGTACACAAATGCAACAGTAATAATAATAAAACACATATAATTCCTAATGTTAATACACATCGATATTGTTTGATAAATCCACACCACAATTTATTGTACGATAACGAAACACTCCTCATGAGTAAATGGACCAACCCATGCACACAACAGAACGTTGAAGTTTTTAAAATCAGAACCTGTCCCGGGGATAAAACGAAACTACCCTTGCGGTGCTGAAAATGGGAAAATTATTCCGTTAAAAAAATGTTAAAATTCACCCGAAATTATCTTTCTTCATTACACCAACGGCAGATCCAGAAGGAGGGTCCTCCGCCGAGTACATGTGCTGAGGTGTAGTCAGTTCCCATTCAGCTTGGACAGCGCTCGCCAAGTGACTTAAGCACTCAAACCTGCACTCCAACGAAATGGTTGATAAAGAATGGCTGGCTCGGCAAGCCAAAGCGAGATGATGGTCATGGAACACACCGCTGATCAGGTTTTGGTGTGAGTTTGTGTTTTAGGCTGGCGGTGAGATTCGGAACGAACGTTCCTGGTGCTGGTGGCTTCTTCGTTGGAGACAACTTGATGTCTTCAGAAGATTCGGGAGCAGACGACAGGATATTGGAGGAACAAGCGGCTCGAGTCATGGATCTTATTTCGCCGCTCTTGGATTCGGCTGATGGACCGGCGGTGTCTTCTCCTGGGGGCGATGAGTCCTTGCCGAAATCCCAGGCTAGGGATTCAATCCTTGCTGTGGCTGCTGCTGCTGCAAGCCTACCAAAGGACTTGGACGAATCAGCACCTGGGCCTTCAGGTTCTTCGAGCGGGTGGAAGGAGCCACAAGGGACGGTGAAACAACATTCCGAGGTATCGCCCGTTTCCTCAGGCCCACCCACAGGGTTAGTATCTCCGGGCGGTAAAGAGAATATAACGGGAAAGAACACATCAGCTGCAGCGATCATCGCGGGGTCTTCCCGGGTGTTGCGTCGAAACGCCGTACGTCTGGAGGTTATAGACAATTTCTCCATTAATCGGCATTTATTTAGTCGGTTGGTGGTGCAAGGTGCCTTGGGGTTCGGGATTTCTCAGCTTGATGCCATATTCTCCTTGCCGGCGGGTAAGGTTTTTGAGATCGTTTTTGTGAATTACCCTTCATTCCTTCAGTTTTGGGAGCGTTGGGAGAAGTTGAAGAACCAAGAGCCGCTAAATCATTTTTCTGTGGAAGCTTTGTCAGAAAAGGGTGTGGTGAATGTGACGCTCCAAATGTATTGTGAAGTCCTGAAAAATGAGGACATTATTACATGGCTGAGTAGGTCATGTAAAGTGCTTGGCCCTGTGGTGCATATCAGAGACGAGGACGGGATTAAAACCGGAGCAAGGACGGTAAAAGTCAAACTGGAATCGGACCCTACAGTGCCTGGGTGCCTTTAGCACCTTCCAGGCAAGGTGTCTCTCGGCCCATTTCGGGGATTCCTACACTACCCTGGACAAGTAAAGACATGCAACAGATGTGGTAGCACTGACCACATGGCATGGGCGTGTAGAACACCGAAATGCTACAAGTGTGGTTCCTTGGAGCACTCGGGACAAGTATGTACGAAACCACTAAAATGCAGCCTGTGTGGTAGTCTGGAACATCTCTTCCGTCTCTGTCCGAAATCCTTCGCGAATAGGGTTAAAAGAACTCGTGAATTTCTTTGGGGAAAGACCAATGGAAGTGAATCTCATGATTCTAACCTTCCAATTGACAAACAGAAATTGGAGTGCATCTGTCGGTAGCCCAATCAGTGGTGTCACCTAAGGCCCAGTGTGTGTCCCCAATGGTTTCAAAGGTTCATTCACCTGGTGTTGGGTCGGCATCCTCAGTCACCTGGGGGGACAGCATCCAATAAGTGGGTGGAAATGAACAGGGAAATGCAGAGATCCTAAAGGAAAGGGAATCTCATAACAAAAGCTTATGTGTCAAGGGCAACATGGAGGAAGGTGTCGAAATAGAGGAGAGTCACACTCCGTTGCCCGTAGCATTAGTTTCTACGGACACGAAGAAAGTTGGCTTGGAGATTGAAGGAGAAGCTCGGGGCGGTGATTTGACTACAAATCGTATATGGGATCGGGACTCGGTGCCCCATGATGGAGCGGCAGGGGAATCATGGTCCAAGCCTGCGAGACGGAGATCTAAGAAAGAGAGAGTGAGTTATGAGACGAGGAAATCGCGGGTCGGCTTGTCGAAACATAGGGAGCGTTCTCCTCTGAACAACGCCTCGGATGGCTAACGTGAAGATGCTGTCAGTTAATGTACGAAGTATTTTGAGGTCAAGTAGGAGGGCTGCGATCTTGAGAGATAAACATCTACTCCCTTTGTCGCCTTCCTACAAGAATGCTTCCTGCCATCCCGTGCGAGTTACCCTGACCTCACCAAGGAGTGGCCAGGTCCTTCACATTTTTCGGGTGGCAATGCGTGCAAGAATGATGGGATTGCTGTTCTCTTTAACCAAAAGCTCCCTTGGGTTATTAAGAGTGCTCTTGACCTTGTGCCCGGGAGAGTATGTGTTCTTGATGTCGATTTTACGATTTGTGCTTTCGATTCATCAACGTTTATTTTCCTCAAAATCCGAGGGAGCGTATCGTTTGCTTGAAGAAAATTGAATTGTGGTTATGTACCCAACGTTTTATTGTTTTGGGGGGCGACTTCAACCTCGTAGTAGATTCCCCAGAACGGGATTCATCGTGTGTTGCTGCGAAACAAATGTTGCTCGCTTTTGACCTGAGGGACTCATTCCGGGAAGTACATTTGTCTGATCCTGGCTACACGTGGGTAGGCCATGGATTCTACGCGCAATCGCGCATCGATTATTTCTTTATTTCAAGACATTTTGGGATTCGAGGTTTTCAGAGGATTTGGAATTCTTTCTCTGATCATAGCGGTATCATGCTCGAAGTCTCATTACCAACCAGCAATCGATCAGTCGTTGGTCATTGGAAGGGAAATATTACATTGTTTAATGTTCCTTGGTCGCAAGGCATTATTAGGGAACAAATCTCCTTGTGGGTCACTCTAATCCCAGAATTTGGAAGCATTTGTGATTGGTGGGAGGATTTTAAGTCGAGAATAAAAAAGCTGTTGCTTCATTTAGGGAGAGTGATGAAGCGACGTGAAAGTAGAAACTTTACTCGCCTCTCTCTGAAGTTGCAACGTCTTTATGCCCTTCAATGTTATGGCTTTAATGTGGGACAGGACATTTCATCGGTTGAAAGCAGTATTGCTACCTATTTCCGTTGTCAAGAAGACCGGATTGTTTTTCGCAGCCCCTTGAGTGCAGTGGGACATCAGGAACGGTGTTCCCCCCCTTCTTTCGAAGACTCATGAAACGGCGTGTGCAACCTTCCTGTTTAATCGACAACACCGGAACCACTCGGTCCGACCCCCAGGTGATCGATACCATGATCACGGATTTTTATTCAAATCTGTACAAAAGGGAGGAGGTTTCTGCGGTCGACAAAAACCAACTCCTTTCGTACTGCAAAGTTCAAGCGAGCGGATCGGCAAACAACTCTTCTTTTACTTCAGCGGAGCTTGAGCAGGTGGTTGGAGCGTTAAAGAGAGGTTAATACTCCTGGAAGCGATGGCATTGCAAATGAATTTTATCAAGTTTTCCTGCCGGAACTTAAAGCGCCACTTCTGGAAGTCTGTAAAGCGGTTTGGTCATCGAACAAGGTGCCTAAGTCTTGGTCAGAATCGCGACTGATTTTGCTCCCAAAGGAGGGTGATTTGAGGGATGTTCAGAACTGGAGACCGATCTCATTACTTAATTCTGATTACAAAATCTTTGCGTCAATGTTGTTGGGTCGAGTGCAACATGAGATCGGTGGAGTCCTGCATGTGCATCAGAGGTGTGGCACAAAAGGGAGGAAAGCCTCTGATGTTTTGCTCCTCGTTCGGGACATCCTGGCCCTAGCCGAAAACAGAAAACTAGACCTTGCAGTACTGAACCTTGACCTGGCGAAAGCATTTGACAACGTTTCCCGGGATTATTTGTGGGACCTATTGAGGGTGTTGTCCTTTGATACGAATCTGGTTCAAGCTTTGCGATGTCTTTATGATAACTCGACCGCAAAAATAGTGATAAATAATAGAGTGACAGAAGGATTTAAAGTGGAGAAAGGGGTCAGGCAAGGGTGTCCCTTATCCCCCCTTCTCTTTGTTTTGGCAACTCTCCCTCTTCTCTTGGCTTTAGAGGATAAGGTGGATGGATTTAGAATCCCAGGGATGGTTGGGGAAGGCATAGCCTCTCTGGCATACATCGACGATATCGTTGTATTTGCTCGTAACGATTTCTCCTTATGGGAGGCTGTGGGATGCTGTATGGCTTTTGCGAAAGCATCGGGACTCCATGTCAACTTCAATAAGAGTAGGGTCTTGGTTTTTGGTGAACGGTTTGATCGGCCCAGGATTGAAGCTATGTTTTGGGGGTCTGGCAGAGCAGGTGAAGGTTTTGGGAGTGTTCTTGGGGAAAGGAGAGAATCCGGCATGTAACTGGCGGGACAAGTTGTCACAGATCAGAAAGTGCAGCAGAGAATGGAAGGAACGGAAGCTTGCCTCTCGGGACAAAGCGCTGATTGTCAAGGGACAATTTTTTCCCATGTTGAGGACTTTAGCTGAAGTGCTGCCTCCCCTACCCGGCGTCGTTCGTCAATTAAAGGGGATCGTTCACGGGTTCTTCTGTGCATCATGGATTTTTAAACCGAGCTGGATCGAATTGTGTAAAAGGGAGGTGTGTGGGGGCAGAGGTTGCCCAGATCTTCCGTTATGGCTTTGCTTAGCTTCTGTCGCATGTCATTTGGGGCCACTGAATGGGGAACGGTGGGGATTGGCAGCGCTCATCCGTTACAACATGGGACCTATCCTGCGTGGGTGGGACTTGTTTGACTTCAGATTAACAGGTCCCTACAATTGGTTTCCCATGTATCCCTATGATCTACTGAAACGAGCTATTGTGGATTATGAGTTGAAAAAGTTGGACAAGGTCACATTTCCAGCTTTAAAACTACATGTCTCCGCTGGTGAAGAAACAAGTATTATTCGGGGAACCTCGGTGGGGTGGAGTTCTTCATTTTGGCTGTCTATCGCATCGTCGTTGATGCCTGGTCATCACAGTGACCTGGCATGGTTACATGTTCAGGGTTTACTCCCCTCACGTCTTCAATGCTTCACACGTGGTCTTACCCGAACAGTGGAATGTCCGTATGCTGGGTGTAGTCAACCAGAATCTGTTTCCCACTACATGTGGTCATGTGTATTTGCCCAAAGGTCTTGGGGTATTATAAACGTGCGTTGGCTTTCCACCCTGTTTCCAGATATGTTAACACAGGAAGTGGTAATGAACGGTATATGTGTGCGAGTTCCTGCTTTGCAGAAAACAACATATTGGAGGATTCTATGTGCGGCGAAGACTGCGCTGTGGAAATGTAGATGCCTGGCCATCTTTGGAAGATTCAACTGGGACCCTGATCTCTTTGTGGCCATCTTCCTCAACGAAATCATTGACTGTTTGAGACTTTTGGGAAGAGCCTCTGTCAGGGAGAAAGCCTTGTGGAAAAAAATGTTTCCCAAGCCTGGGTAGTTTGTGGCATGTGCTCCCATTACATTCATTGAGTGTTTGAAAACCCCTTGAGATTGTCAATGTATGGACAAAAGTAAGACAGGTACTGTAAAATGCAAAGTATTTGTTTAATTGCTCCGAATGTTGGAAGTTCTTTATTGTTTGCTGACTTTTTTTTTGTACCAATGACATGAAGATGGTGAAACTGCCAGGTGTGTGTTTTCGAATTTCTAATAAAACAATATGGTTCTTTCATGGTGAGACTCCCCCATTGCACTCCGGGGGGGTTGACCCTTGCGATTTCCCCAAATGTGGGAAACTCGACCGTACAATTTGTGCGATTGGGGGACTGCGTTCGCGCTGTCCCCTGATCTTTAAACAACAAACAGAGAAACTGACCCTGCTTGGTGTTGGATTAATGGTTCTGGTGCCTTGGGATCGCAGGGTCTTGAGCTTGAGATCCTGTCCCCATTGAATTAAAACCATGTGGGGTTGAAAGCTTCTCATCTTTCCCAGGTCGGTGAACTCAGTACCATTTGGCATTTGGGGCATTTCATCAGTGGCACGACCACACCTTCAGCCAGTGATGCCACCTGCAGCTTTGTGCTTTATCCGAAGCAGGAGGAGATGATAAACTTGAATTTTATGACTGGAAGGATGGTTTATATTCTTGGAGGGAAACTCATTCATCTATCGCTGGAATGGGATTTGAACAGGAGCTTGACAGCTCATGGTGATATATTGCAGGAAGAAGAGACGTTCAGAGGAAGCAACGACTGCAATTGCTCGGCATGGGGTCCTGAGACAGGAAGGGGTCCCCGAGGGTGGGATCTCACTTTGCAGACAAAACGTATGGCCTTGTGAGTGGTGGTAAACACAACCCAAAGGGAATGCTCTATCGTAAGAAAACAAAGCAGTGTCACGTGATGAATCGATTTAAAAAATGTTTTCCCTGATGTTTAACGAGACAGGACTGTCACTAAATGAGGAGGTGACGATAGTGTTATTTGAGAAAGCAGGTGTAATGATAACGAGGGTTAATGTACACAAATGCAACAGTAATAATAATAAAACACGTATAATTCCTAATGTTAATACACATCGATATTGTTTGACAAATCCACACCACAATTTATTGTACGATAACGAAACACTCCTCATGAGTAAATGGACTAACCCATGCGCACAACAGAACGTTGAAGTTTTTTTAAATCAGAACCTGTCCCGGGGATAAAACGAAACTACACTTGCGGTGCTGAAAAGGGGAAAATTATTCCGTTAAAAAAATGTTAAAATTCACCCGAAATTATCTTTCTTCATTACACCAACGGCAGATCCAGAAGGAGGGTCCTCCGCCGAGTACATGTGCTGAGGTGTAGTCAGTTCCCATTCAGCTTGGACAGTGCTCGCCAAGTGACATAAGCACTCAAACCTGCACTCCAACGAAATGGTTGATAAAGAATGGCTGGCTCGGCAAGTCAAAGCGAGATGATGGTCATGGAACACACCCCTGATCAGGTTTTGGTGTGAGTTTGTGTTTCAGGCTGGCGGTGAGATTCGGGGTTTACCGTCATTCTAATGGGGTAAAATAATTAGATTTGGGGGTTACCGTCATTCTAATGGGTTAAAATAATTAGATTCGGGGGTTACCGTCATTCTAATGGGGTAAAATAATTAGTAAAAGAGCAATCAGAGATTTTAGACCATCTGCACGACTTGTTTTGTGTGGTGTTTGTGTGTTGTTTGTGTCGTGTTGTGTGTTACATAATTAATGAGACAAAACGAGAACTGCCACTTTATAACTGCTGGCCGTGATGACCGGGTCCCAAGTTGTCCCGCTTTAATGTAACCCCGCTTTGATCGGACACTTGATTCTGACCCAAGGCGTTTGTCATTATTCAATTGAGCTGAATTCAACAACAACAAAAAAAATCAAAAAGAACCTCGTTTAAAAAGAAAAAAATCTGGCTGTCAGACCATGTGTCAGAGCAGGTTGAAATTTAAAATATGTATATATTCCCCATCAGTTCGAGATCATAATTTTGACGTTTCACATCGATCAATTAAGCGGTTCAAGAGAAATAATTTCAATAAAGATTTTCGCTCAATCCAATATGGCTGAGAGACCATGTGACATCAATTGTTATTGGTGAATTCTCTGCTATCCCCAAGGCTTGTTGAACTTTTGTGTGAAGTTTCCCCGAGATCTGTCCATCCTTTCTGGAGAAGAAGATGTTTGAAGGTTTTTTGGTAAATTCAATATGGCTGCCAAACCATGTGACCAATGATGTTGTATGTGCAAACGCTTTGTTCCTCATGGATAGTCGATCATACATGGGAAGTTTCACCTCAATCTGTTAAGTCGTTTCAGAGAAGATTTTTGAAATTTCATTCAAAAAAATATATGGTTGCTGAATCATGTGACCGATGACTTCATCATTTTTTTTTTTCTGTGGACCAATTAATCCCAAAATGACCCTCAAATTTTTCATAGATCAAATGTCATATTCTACGTTTGGAATTATGACGTCATAACGAAGGCACCTATGACATCATAAAATCAATCTTATTCCACACGAAGTGTACTTGCCATGTGCCAAGTTGCAATTTTTTCCGTGGTGTGGTTTCAGAGACACAGAGGTTCAATTGTTCCCCGTTTCCCAACATGGCCGCCACATGATCAAGGTCAAGGTGATCAAGGACATCATCATAATTATCGTTGAAACATTCGACGTAAGTATTCGCTCCTATGGTCAAAATTTTGTCTCAATCTGACAAGCGGTTGCAGAGAAAAACACGAAAGTTATGTGCGGACAAACAAACAGACAAGGAAACAAACAAACAGAGGACAGTTGTGAGAGGAACATGGCTGAGACGGAGGATCTCGTTTTTGCTCTCCTCTCGGCACGACGAAATGGCTGCGCGATTCTTGTGTCGTGCTGTAAATTTGCCCGCGTACAGGGCAAGACGCTCGTCATTGACTGTTCGGCAGAGCCGTGAAGTGTGTGCATTTCTGAGGAAGGACGAAGAGTGTGCCTCGTGGCCTCATCACGGGGCCTCAGGCATCGTCTCGTCGTGTGTTCGACGAGTAAGGTGGGCGATCATTGTGAGCAGACCTCGTGTCAGAGAGGAACATTCGGCATATTCGTTCATGAGAAGTCGCACGGCGGAAGGTGAGCTCTCGTGTTGAATACCACCTCACAAATTACCTCACGTACGTTTTCCTGCCCAGAGAGCGGCTCGGCGCCATTTTGGGCACATCTTCCTGCACAGGACGAAGGGGCTCAACCTCAAAATTCAACAAGTACCATCTCTGGACAGCTAAGTGCTGGAATAAATGGAGGGTTTTCTTTCCTTTATTTTCCCCTTGTCTGTATTAAAGTCCGTGTGTGGAGGCGCCTCGACTCCAGGCTTTAATTGACCTCACGTAGAAAAAAAACGAAAAAAAAATCAGACAAATGAAAAACCACTCATCGAGTGACAACTTGGCGAAACGGAATGGCACTCGGCAGAGCCTATCCCTCCACCAGTCTGAACAGTTTACATTTTGTATGCCACTGATAGGTCGGATCTGATTCCGGACCTTAACCAAAATCGAATTGGCTTGTTCTCATCACCTAACCAACTCTTCCACCTCGGTTTGTCACAAGTCATCCAAACTTTTAGAGATAACATGCTATATATTGTTTTTGGCCCCGCCCCGTCTCTCAACGGTGAAGAATCACCTGAAAAAATCTCGAGTCCGGATCCAGATTCAGATCTTCACCAAAATAGAATCAATTAGTCCTTGTCACACACCCATCCTGTCCACTAAGTTTCATCTGAATCCTTCCTCAACCTTTTGAGGTATCATGCAACATCAGTTTGGCCCCATCTATCAATGGTGAAGAATCAGTTAAAAATTAAATAATTCTAGTATCAAGATTTGGATTTGGATCTTCACCAAAAATGAAGCAGTTCTTCCTCGTGGCACTCCCAACCTGTCCACCAAATTTCGTTTGAATCCATCCATAACCTTTAGAGATATTGTGCTGTATCGTGTTGGGAAGCTGGAAACCATTATCGCACTCATCATTCAGGTCCTTCAGCTCAGTTATCTCGGGAAGTGCATGTTCCATAGATAGCTCGCAGTAGGGTGAATATACTGATTCTGGCTCACTTTTCCCCATGTAAATGAATGGGGGATTTTCAGCGATTCATATTTTTTTTCCCTAAAAAATAAACCCCCTTTTTATCCCAAGGTATATTTATTTGTCTCCCCTTTTAACCTGGGGACACTTTTTTTTCAAATAACCCATGCAATAAGATAAAGATTTGTTCAAGTAGCAAAGTAGTAATGTGATTTGTTAAAGGTGATTCTTAAGAAATATCTGAAACGTCTAAGCCTCGGGACACTCTTTATCAAATAACCAATGCATATTGTTTAGCTCACTCATTGAACTTATAAATTTATGTTCATTCTCAAATTCCTGCAATAGTTTAATTTTCTTTGCACAATAATCCCCATCTAAAATATTGAAAAACAAAACATTTGAATCTTTATATTTTTTAAGATACACCTTTTGTGCCATTAAGAAATGATAAACTTCTCTTAATGCTCTTGTTTGACCACCTCCTGAGCCACATATCATTTTGAGAGCATAGTATATTGTTTTTTCATTGTTCAATTGATAACCATCAAAGTTTTCAGTCCATTCAAGGATATTCATTTTTTTCTTTACATCCTCTAACTTACTCGTTTTAAAATTGATTTGCTTATTTGTTTTATTTACCTTTGTTTTAGTTATTTTTTCAATAAGACTTATTTGATATTTTTCACATTCATTATGTTTTCCATTTATACACCAAGACTGAGATTTTCTCCACTCTTTAGTTTGATTAATACTTGGTTTGACCATTTATATATTGCGAAAAAACGCGGCGATAGCCCTTAAAAAACCCTAACCCATCTTCCCATCGTTAAAACACAATCTATTTTATACACTCTATCATACAATATCCATATGGAACACAATCTATTCCATTATCTAAAATAAATCTCATCATCAAAGGCTCCTAATGCCTTTTTATTTACTTCTTCACTATATAGTTATGTTTATAACTTCTTATTGTATTCATTTTCCTATGTTCTTCTTTCTTATTCATCAAACAATTATAATAATTTCTAAAAGTTATTGATTTCCTTATTACATATTTCTTTATTCCCTTTGACCTCTTATCAATCTGATCACCATAATTATAAGCATATGCCTTTGCTCTCAATCCAATAAACTCACTCATTACTTTTCCACCCAACTCATCCTTAAACTTACCAATAACCTTTTCATTCTTTTTGGAAAATAACTCACTCTTCTTGCTGAAATTACTTGTATCATATACTCCAATATTTTTCTTCATATATTTATAAACATCATCAGTTTTTATATCTAGGATAAAACTATCAGTGTCCATATACAACAATGAAACATTTTCACCATACTCTTTCTTTAAGTCATTATACAAATAATCATACATCAATATCTTTGATAAATCAAGAACTGCTGTTCCAATATAAATTGGTTTATCCATTACAATACTTTCCTTTTTCATATGAATTGCAGAAAAGTTCTCTGAAAAAACCTCCTGTCTCTCAAAACTTGGTTTATTTATCAATCTCGAAGCTTCTTTCCAAGATGTTGCGAATCTAATGTTTTGCCTGTTTCTAACATTTTCCAGTCTTTCCAAATACAGCATTATTCATTAATTTATAAAAGTCCCCTTCAAATTTTACTTTTGTATTTGCTCTCATATCTGTATTGAATTGAATATACTTTTTCACCCAAGGACTTTGTTTAAATTTTAAAACTCTATGAATTTTAGCTACTCTCAATCCTTCTCTCAAAAACTGTTTTAAGCTTCTCTGATGCAAAACATATCCCTCTTTATCATAGAATGTTGTTAATAACTTTTCTGTTGATTTGCCTTTAATATTAAAACTTTTATGATAATCACTGAACCATTCTTTCTTTGGGGTTTCTTTCTCACATGCAAAAGGAAGGTCTTTATGCTTATTATGAAGATCACTCGGGTACCTCAAATCAACTTCAAAATAATAACCTTCTTCTTCGTCATTCAATTCCTCTTGAGAAGAAATAACAATATTCATCAAAGCCTTTTCATAATCCTATTCTTCCACCCACTCTAATTTACCATAAGGCAGAGATTGAGACATTGCCCATCCATACAAATTATTAGCATCAAAACACATCAAATAATTACTATCTTTTTCACTAACATAATTTGGAAGATATTTATTATTTGCTTTAGCATATCTTTTTGAACATACTTGTGATATTCCACCTCTCTTGGACTTCTCAATCATCAAAAGCATATTAACATCGCTGATTAAATCTATATCTTGTTTTGTCATTTTCAACATTGCACTCCAAGCTAAACCAGGAGCTGTGAAATAGTGGGCAGAATCTAATCCATACCAATTTTTATCATGACAGAGTGATCTCAAAGCTTCAAACACATCAGCTAACAATAAAACATCTGTTTTTAGATATAAATCATGATATTCTCCAAGGTTCTTTATCTTAAATATTTTCCATATTTCTTGTGCGTGTTTATATTCCTTATCACTGATATCTTCTTCATAAATTTTATTATAGAAACTTTCTTTTGAAGGAAGTTGTGTTTATTTAAATCTCATAAATGAATCCATATAATCATAAGGATAAATTCCCTTACTTGTAAGAATTTTCTCTTTACTTTGAATTTCATTCCTTGTTTGAATTTCCTCTCTCGTGAGAATTCCTTCTTTAATCAGAATTTCATCTTTAATCAGAATTTCCTCTTTAGTTAGAATTTCATTCATTGTTCGAATTTTCTTTATAATTAGAATTTCATCTTCAGTTAGAATTTCTTCATTAATTTCCTCATTAATTAGAATTTCCTCTTTACTTTGAATTCTCTCTTTAATCTGAATCTGAATTCTTTAAGATATGGATTAGCGTTGGCTCACAAGGAGCTCCACCGCCCTTTAATTGGAATTGATGCCAATTCACACCTCCCACTCCTCACCACACAGTATCACATGCAAATCCAACAATGCAAAATTCAAAACAAGACGAACAAATGCAAATGTTTTACTCAGGATAAAGAAACACAGGGTACACCATGAACCAATGAATAAACCATGTTACTCAAAAAAGGGAATGTAATAAAATATATGCAATGATAATAACAAATGACTTATTTGTTATTATCATTCTAAATCATCAGCAAGGTGATGGAATCCATCATCGCCTCAGATATGAAATCCTTCCTCTTCTCCAATGGCTTGATTTCCAATCATCAATTTGGTTTCAGACCAGGTCACTCTACCCTGGATATTCTGCTTCTGCTCTCCCATCAATGGATGGAGGTCCTCAATGCCAGACAGGAAATCCGAGCCGTATCCCTGGACATATCACGTGCTTTTGACACAGTCTGGCACCCTGCCCTACTCACCAAACTCTCTTCCCATGGTATTCAAGGCCATCTCCACTCATGGCTCGCAGACTTCCTCTCCTGTCGCAGTCAACGTGTGGCCCTAAATGGAGTTCTTTCATCCCCTCTTCCTGTGCAGGCTGGAGTTCCTCAAGGTAGCGTTCTGGGCCCTGTTCTTTTTCTGGTTTTCATCAATGATCTCTCGGACTCTCTGGAAAATCCTCTATTTCTCTTTGCCGACGACTCCACCCTCTGCCGTACCATCTGTCATCCCTCAGACTGGCAAGCAGCAGCTTCTTCACTCACTGCAGATCTGGATAAAATCACAAACTGGTCCAACACGTGGAACATGTCTTTCAATCCAGACAAATCTCACACTCTCACTATGTCTCTTCGAAAGGACCGTTTACAAAACCCCCCCATCCACTTTCTCAACAATCCTCTGGAAGAAGTCTTTTCTTTCAAGCTTCTAGGTCTCACTATCTGCCATGACCTTTGGGAAAGTCACATTTCCAACCTCGCCTCAAAAGCCAGTCGCCGACTGGGAATCCTCCGTCGTGCTAAGTCCTTCCTCGGCCCTCTTGAGCTCCTGACCACTTACAAAGCTTTTGTCCATAGCCTGATGGAGTACTGCTCTCCCCTCTGGGCTGGTGCTCCTGCCTCCCACCTTTCTCGGCTTCACGCTGTCGAAACCAGGGCATTTAAGATCATCGGC
>NC_140962.1:130964881-131009881 GCF_056783735.1 Eptatretus burgeri
ATAGAGGAGAGTCACACTCCGTTGCCCATAGCATTAGTTTCTACGGACACGAAGAAAGTTGGCTTGGAGATTGAAGGAGAAGCTCGAGGCGGTGAATTGACTACAAATCGTATATGGGATCGGGACTCGGTGCCCCATGATGGAGAGGCAGGGGAATCATGGTCTAAGCCTGCGAGACGGAGATCGAAGAAAGAGAGAGTGAGTCATGAGACGAGGAAATCGCGGGTCGGCTTGTCGAAACATAGGGAGCGTTCTCCTCTGAACAACGCCTCAGATGGCTAACGTGAAGATGCTGTCAGTTAATGTACGAAGTATTTTGAGGTCAAGTAGGAGGGCTGCGATCTTGAGAGATAAAATCTACTCCCTTTGATGTCGCCTTCCTACAAGAATGCTTCCTGCCATCCCGTGCGAGTTACCCTGACCTCACCAAGGAGTGGCCAGGTCCTTCACATTTTTAGGTGGCAATGCGTGCAGGAATGATGGGATTGCTGTTCTCTTTAGCCAAAAGCTCCCTTGGGTTATTAAGAGTGCTCTTGACCTTGTGCCCGGGAGAGTATGTGTTCTTGATGTCGATTCGTACGATTTGTGCTTTCGATTTATCAACGTTTATTTTCCTCAAAATCCGAGGGAGCGTATCGTTTGCTTGAAGAAAATTGAATTGTGGTTATGTACCCAACGTTTTATTGTTTTGGGGGGCGACTTCAACCTCGTAGTAGATTCCCCAGAACGGGATTCATCGTGTCTTGCTGCGAAACAAATGTTGCTCGCCTTTGACCTGAGGGACTCATTCCGGGAAGTACATTTGTCTGATCCTGGCTACACGTGGGTAGGCCATGGATTCTACGCGCAATCGCGCATCGATTATTTCTTTATTTCAAGACATTTTGGGATTCGAGGTTTTCAGAGGATTTGGAATTCTTTCTCTGATCATTGCGGTATCATGCTCGAAGTCTCATTACCAACCAGCTATCGATCAGTCGTTGGTCATTGGAAGGGAAATATTACATTGTTTAATGTTCCTTGGTCGCAAGGCATTATTAGGGAACAAATCTCCTTGTGGGTCACTCTAATCCCAGAATTTGGAAGCATTTGTGATTGGTGGGAGGATTTTAAGTCGAGAATAAAAAAGCTGTTGCTTCATTTAGGGAGAGTGATGAAGCGACGTGAAAGTAGAAACTTTACTCGCCTCTCTGAAGTTGCAACGTCTTTATGCCCTTCAATGTTATGGCTTTAATGTGGGACAGGACATTTCATCGGTTAAAAGCAGTATTGCTACCTATTTCCGTTGTCAAGAAGACCGGATTGTTTTTCGCAGCCCCTTGAGTGCAGTGGGACATCAGGAACGGTGTTCCCCCCCTTCTTTCGAAGAATAATGAAACGGCGTGTGCAACCTTCCTGTTTAATCGACAACACCGGAACCACTCGGTCCGACCCCCAGGTGATCGATACCATGATCACGGATTTTTATTCAAATCTGTACAAAAGGGAGGAGGTTTCTGCGGTCGACAAAAACCAACTCCTTTCGTACTGCAAAGTTCGAGCGAGCGGATCGGCAAGCAACTCTTCTTTTACTTCAGCGGAGCTTGAGCAGGTGGTTGGAGCGTTAAAGAGAGGTAAAACTCCTGGAAGCGATGGCATTGCAAATGAATTTTATCAAGTTTTCCTGCCGCAACTTGAAGCGCCACTTCTGGAAGTCTGTAAAGCGGTTTGGTCATCGAACAAGGTGCCTAAGTCTTGGTCAGAATCGCTACTGATTTTGTTCCCAAAGGAGGGTGATTTGAGGGATGTTCAGAACTGGAGACCGATCTCATTAGTTGATTCTGATTACAAAATCTTTGCGTCAATGTTGTTGGGTCGAGTGCAACATGAGATCGGTGGAGTCCTGCATGTGCACCAGAGATGTGGCACAAAAGGGAGGAAAGCCTCTGACGTTTTGCTCCTCGTTCGGGACATCCTGGCCCTAGCCGAAAACAGAAAACTAGACCTTGCAGTACTGAACCTTGACCTGGCGAAAGCATTTGACAACGTTTCCCGGGATTATTTGTGGGACCTATTGAGGGTGTTGTCCTTTGATACGAATCTGGTTCAAGCTTTGCGATGTCTTTATAATAACTCGACCGCAAAAATAGTGATAAATAATAGAAGGATTTAAAGTGGAGAAAGGGGTCAGGCAAGGGTGTCCCTTATCCCCCCTTCTCTTTGTTTTGGCAACTCTCCCTCTTGTCTCGGATTTAGAGGATAAGGTGGATGGATTTAGAATCCCAGGGATGGTTGGGGAAGGCATAGCCTCTCTGGCATACATGGACGACATCGTTATATTTGCTCGTAACGATTTCTCCTTATGGGAGGCTGTGGGATGCTGTATGGCTTTTGCGAAAGCATCGGGACTCCATGTCAACTTCAATAAGAGTAGGATCTTGGTTTTTGGTGAACGGTTTGATCGGCCCAGGATTCAAGCTATGTTTGGGGGACTGGCAGAGTAGGTGAAGGTTTTGGGAGTGTTCTTGGGGAAAGGAGAGAATCCGGCATGTAACTGGCGGGACAAGTTGTCACAGATCAGAAAGTGCAGCAGAGAATGGAAGGAACGGAAGCTTTCCTCTCGGGACAAAGCGCTGATTGTCAAGGGACAATTTTTTCCCATGTTGAGGACTTTAGCTGAAGTGCTACCTCCCCTACCCGGCGTCGTTCGTCGATTAAAGGGGATCGTTCACGGGTTCTTCTGTGCATCATGGATTTTTAAACCGAGCTGGATCGAATTGTGTAAAAGGGAGGTGTGTGGGGGCAGAGGTTGCGCAGATCTTCCTTTTATGGCTTTGCTTAGCTTCTGTCGCATGTCATTTGGGGCCACTGAATGGGGAACGGTGGGGATTGGCAGCGCTCATCCGTTACATGGGACCTATCCTGCGTGGGTGGGACTTGTTTGACTTCAGATTAACAGGTCCCTACAATTGGTTTCCCATGTTTCCCTATGATCTACTGAAACAAGCTATTGTGGATTATGAGTTGAAAAAGATGGACAAGGTCACATTTCCAGCTTTAAAACTACATGTCTCCGCTGGTGAAGAAACAAGTATTATTCGGGGAACCTCGGTGGGGTGGTGTTCTTCATTTTGGCTGTCTATCGCATCGTCGTTGATGCCTGGTCATCACAGTGACCTGGCATGGTTACATGTTCAGGGTTTACTCCCCTCACGTCTTCAATGCTTCACACGTGGTCTTACCCGAACAGTGGAATGTCCGTATGCTGGGTGTAGTCAACCAGAATCTGTTTCCCACTACATGTGGTCATGTGTATTTGCCCAAAGGTCCTTGGGTATTATAAACGTGCGTTGGCTTTCCACCCTGTTTCCAGATATGTTTACACAGGAAGTGGTAATGAACGGTATATGTGTGCGAGTTCCTGCTTTGCAGAAAACAACATATTGGAGGATTCTATGTGCGGCGAAGACTGCGCTGTGGAAATGTAGATGCCTGGCCATCTTTGGAAGATTCAACTGGGACCCTGATCTCTTTGTGGCCATCTTCCTCAACGAGATCATTGACTGTTTGAGACTTTTGGGAAGAGCCTCTGTCAGGGAGAAAGCCTTGTGGAAAAAAATGTTTCCCAAGCCTGGGTAGTTTGTGGCATGTGCTCCCATTACATTCATTGAGTGTTTGAAAACCCCTTGAGATTGTCAATGTATGGACAAAAGTAAGACAGGTACTGTAAAATGCAAAGTATTTGTCTAATTGCTCCGAATGTTGGAGGTTCTTTATTGTTTGCTGACTTTTTTTTTTTTTGTACCAATGACATGAAGATTGTGAAACCGCCAGGTGTGTGTTTTCGAATTTCTAATAAAACAATACGGTTCCCTCATGTCATGACGGGTGTCCACTTGGATTCCATGTTCGTGACAGATTCTTCGGAATGCTGTGACGAGCAAAATGTTGTTGTTTCGACCTCGGTTGGTGTGACCAAGAATGCTGCTGCCACGAACGTTCCTGGTGCTGGTGGTTTCTTTGTTGGAGACAACTTGATGTCTTCAGAAGATTCGGGAGCAGACGACAGGATATTGGAGGAACAAGCGGCTCGAGTTATGGATCTTATTTCGCCGCTCTTGGATTCGGCTGATGGACTGGCGGTGTCTTCTCCTGTGGGAGATGAGTCCTTGCCGAAATCCCAGGCTTGGGATTCAAGCCTACCAAAGGACTTGGACGAATCTGCACCTGGGCCTTCAGGTTCTTCGAGCGGGTGGAAGGAGCCACAAGGGACGGTGAAACAACATTCCGAGGTATCGCCCGTTTCCTCAGGCCCACCCACAGGGTTAGTCTCTCCGGGCGGTAAAGAGAACATAACGGGAAAGAACACATCAGCTGCAGCGATCATCGCGGGGTCTTCCCGGGTGTTGCGTCGAAACGCCGTACGTCTGGAGGTTATTGACAATTTCTCCATGAATCGGCATTTATTTAGTCGGTTGGTGGTGCAAGGTGCCTTGGGGTTCGGGATTTCTCAGCTTGATGCCATATTCTCCTTGCCGGGGGGTAAGGTTTTTGAGATCGTTTTTGTGAATTACCCTTCACTCCTTCAGTTTTGGGAACGTTGGGAGAAGTTGAAGAACCAAGAGCCGCTAAATCATTTTTCTGTGGAAGCTTTGTCAGAAAAGGGTGTGGTGAATGTGACGCTCCAAATGTATTGTGAAGTCCTGAAAAATGAGGACATTATTACATGGCTGAGTAGGTCATGTAAAGTGCTTGGCCCTGTGGTGCATATCAGAGACGAGGACGGGATTAAAACCGGAGCAAGGACGGTAAAAGTCAAACTGGAATCGGACCCTACAGTGCCTGGGGGCCTTCAGCACCTTCCAGGCAAGGTGTCTATCGGCCCATTTCGGGGATTCCTACACTACCCTGGACAAGTAAAGACATGCAACAGATGTGGTAGCACTGACCACATGGCATGGGCGTGTAGAACACCGAAATGCTACAAGTGTGGTTCCTTGGAGCACTCGGGACAAGTATGTACGAAACCACTAAAATGCAGCCTGTGTGGTAGTCTGGAACATCTCTTCCGTCTCTGTCCGAAATCCTTCGCGAATAGGGTCAAAAGCACTCGTGAATTTCTTTGGGGAAAGACCAATGGAAGTGAATCTCATGATTCTACCCTTCCAATTGACAAACAGAAATAAATTGGAGTGCGTCTGTCGGTAGCCCAATCAGTGGTGTCACCTGAGGCCCAGTGTGCGTCCCCAATGGTTTCAATGGTTCATTCACCTGGTGTTGGGTCGGCATCCTCAGTCACCTGGGGGGACAGCATCCAATCAGTGGGTGGAAATGAACAGGGAAATGCAGAGATCCTAAAGGAAAGGGAATCTCATAACAAAAGCTTATGTGTCAAGGGCAACATGGAGGAAGGTGTCGAAATAGAGGAGAGTCACACTCCGTTGCCCATAGCATTAGTTTCTACGGACACGAAGAAAGTTGGCTTGGAGATTGAAGGAGAAGCTCGGGCGGTGAATTGACTACAAATCGTATATGGGATCGGGACTCGGTGCCCCATGATGGAGAGGCTGGGGAATCATGGTCTAAGCCTGCGAGACGGAGATCTAAGAAAGAGAGAGTGAGTCATGAGACGAGGAAATCGCGGGTCGGCTCGTCGAAACATAGGGAGCGTTCTCCTCTGAACAACGCCTCAGATGGCTAACGTGAAGATGCTGTCAGTTAATGTACGAAGTATTTTGAGGTCAAGTAGGAGGGCTGCGATCTTGAGAGAGATAACATCTACTCCCTTTGATGTCGCCTTCCTACAAGAATGCTTCCTGCCATCCCGTGTGAGTTACCCTGACCTCACCAAGGAGTGGCCAGGTCCTTCACATTTTTCAGGTGGCAATGCGTGCAAGAATGATGGGATTGCTGTTCTCTTTAGCCAAAAGCTCCCTTGGGTTATTAAGAGTGCTCTTGACCTTGTGCCCGGGAGAGTATGTGTTCTTGATGTCGATTTGTACGATTTGTGCTTTCGATTTATCAACGTTTATTTTCCTCAAAATCCGAGGGAGCGTATCGTTTGCTTGAAGAAAATTGAATTGTGGTTATGTACCCAACGTTTTATTGTTTTGGGGGGCGACTTCAACCTCGTAGTGGATTCCCCAGAACGGGATTCATCGTGTCTTGCTGCGAAACAAATGTTGCTCGCCTTTGACCTGAGGGACTCATTCCGGGAAGTACATTTGTCTGATCCTGGCTACACGTGGGTAGGCCATGGATTCTACGCGCAATCGCGCATCGATTATTTCTTTATTTCAAGACATTTTGGGATTCGAGGTTTTCAGAGGATTTGGAATTCTTTCTCTGATCATAGCGGTATCATGCTCGAAGTCTCATTACCAACCAGCAATCGATCAGTCGTTGGTCATTGGAAGGGAAATATTACATTGTTTAATGTTCCTTGGTCGCAAGGCATTATTAGGGAACAAATCTCCTTGTGGGTCACTCTAATCCCAGAATTTGGAAGCATTTGTGATTAGTGGGAGGATTTTAAGTCCAGAATAAAAAAGCTGTTGCTTCATTTAGGGAGAGTGATGAAGCGACGTGAAAGTCGAAACTTTACTCGCCTCTCTCTGAAGTTGCAACGTCTTTATGCCCTTCAATGTTATGGCTTTAATGTGGGACAGGACATTTCATCGGTTAAAAGCAGTATTGCTACCTATTTCCGTTGTCAAGAAGACCGGATTGTTTTTCGCAGCCCCTTGAGTGCAGTGGGACATCAGGAACGGTGTTCCCCCCCCTTCTTTCGAAGACTCATGAAACGGCGTGTGCAACCTTCCTGTTTAATCGACAACACCGGAACCACTCGGTCCGACCCCCAGGTGATCGATACCATGATCACGGATTTTTATTCAAATCTGTACAAAAGGGAGGAGGTTTCTGCGGTCGACAAAAACCAACTCCTTTCGTACTGCAAAGTTCGAGCGAGCGGATCGGCAAGCAACTCTTCTTTTACTTCAGCGGAGCTTGAGCAGGTGGTTGGAGCGTTAAAGAGAGGTAAAACTCCTGGAAGCGATGGCATTGCAAATGAATTTTATCAAGTTTTCCTGCCGCAACTTGAAGCGCCACTTCTGGAAGTCTGTAAAGCGGTTTGGTCATCGAACAAGGTGCCTAAGTCTTGGTCAGAATCGCTACTGATTTTGCTCCCAAAGGAGGGTGATTTGAGGGATGTTCAGAACTGGAGACCGATCTCATTACTTAATTCTGATTGCAAAATCTTTGCGTCAATGTTGTTGGGTCGAGTGCAACATGAGATCGGTGGAGTCCTGCATGTGCACCAGAGGTGTGGCACAAAAGGGAGGAAAGCCTCTGACGTTTTGCTCCTCGTTCGGGACATCCTGGCCCTAGCTGAAAACAGAAAACTAGACCTTGCAGTACTGAACCTTGACCTGGCGAAAGCATTTGACAACGTTTCCCGGGATTATTTGTGGGACCTATTGAGGGTGTTGTCCTTTGACACGAATCTGGTTCAAGCTTTGCGATGTCTTTATGATAACTCGACCGCAAAAATAGTGATAAATAATGGAGTGATAGAAGGATTTAAAGTGGAGAAAGGGGTCAGGCAAGGGTGTCCCTTATCCCCCCTTCTCTTTGTTTTGGCAACTCTCCCTCTTGTCTCGGCTTTAGAGGATAAGGTGGATGGATTTAGAATCCCAGGTATGGTTAGGGAAGGCATAGCCTCTCTGGCATACATGGATGATATCGTTATATTTGCTCGTAACAATTTCTCCTTATGGGAGGCTGTGGGATGCTGTATGGCTTTTGCGAAAGCATCGGGACTCCATGTCAACTTCAATAAGAGTAGGGTCTTGGTTTTTGGTGAACGGTTTGATCGGCCCAGGATTCAAGCTATGTTTGGGGGTCTGGCAGAACAGGTGAAGGTTTTGGGAGTGTTCTTGGGGAAAGGAGAGAATCCGGCATGTAACTGGCGGGACAAGTTGTCACAGATCAGAAAGTGCAGCAGAGAATGGAAGGAACGGAAGCTTGCCTCTCGGGACAAAGCGCTGATTGTCAAGGGACAATTTTTCCCATGTTGAGGACTTTAGCTGAAGTGCTGCCTCCCCTACCCGGCGTCGTTCGTCGATTTAAAGGGGATCGTGTACGGGTTCTTCTGTGCATCATGGATTTTTAAACCGAGCTGGATCGAATTGTGTAAAAGGGAGGTGTGTGGGGGCAGAGGTTGCCCAGATCTTCCTTTATGGCTTTGCTTAGCTTCTGTCGCATGTCATTTGGGGCCACTGAATGGGGAACGGTGGGGATTGGCAGCGCTCATCCGTTACAATATGGGACCTATCCTGCGTGGGTGGGACTTGTTTGACTTCAGATTAACAGGTCCCTACAATTGGTTTCCCATGTATCCCTGTGATCTACTGAAACAAGCTATTGTGGATTATGAGTTGAAAAAGTTGGAGAAGGTCACATTTCCAGCTTTAAAACTACATGTCTCCGCTGGTGAAGAAACAAGTATTATTCGGGGAACCTCGGTGGGGTGGAGTTCTTCATTTTGGCTGTCTATCGCATCGTCGTTGATGCCTGGTCATCACAGTGACCTGGCATGGTTACATGTTCAGGGTTTACTCCCCTCACGTCTTCAATGCTTCACACGTGGTCTTACCCGAACAGTGGAATGTCCGTATGCTGGGTGTAGTCAACCAGAATCTGTTTCCCACTACATGTGGTCATGTGTATTTGCCCAAAGGTCTTGGGGTATTATAAACGTGCGTTGGCTTTCCACCCTGTTTCCAGATATGTTAACACAGGAAGTGGTAATGAACGGTATATGTGTGCGAGTTCCTGCTTTGCAGAAAACAACATATTGGAGGATTCTATGTGCGGCGAAGACTGCGCTGTGGAAATGCAGATGCCTGGCCATCTTTGGAAGATTCAACTGGGACCCTGATCTCTTTGTGGCCATCTTCCTCAACGAGATCATTGACTGTTTGAGACTTTTGGGAAGAGCCTCTGTCAGGGAGAAAGCCTTGTGGAAAAAAATGTTTCCCAAGCCTGGGTAGTTTGTGGCATGTGCTCCCATTACATTCATTGAGTGTTTGAAAACCCCTTGAGATTGTCAATGTATGGACAAAAGTAAGACAGGTACTGTAAAATGCAAAGTATTTGTTTAATTGCTCCGAATGTTGGAGGTTCTTTATTGTTTGCTGACTTTTTTTTGTACCAATGACATGAAGATGGTGAAACCGCCAGGTGTGTGTTTTCGAATTTCTAATAAAACAATACGGTTCTCTCATGGTGAGACTCCCCCATTGCACTCCGGGGGGGTTGACCCTTGCGATTTCCCCAAATGTGGGAAACTCGACCGTACAATTTGTGGGAGTGGGGGAATGCGTTCGCGCTGTCCCCTGATCTTAAAACAACAAACAGATAAACTGACCCTGCTTGGTGTTGGATGAATATTTCTGGTGTCTTGGGATCGCAGGGTCTTGAGCTTGAGATCCTGTCCCCATTGAATTAAAACCATGTGGGGTTGAAAGCTTCTCATCCTTCCCAGGTCGCTGAAATAAGTACCATTTGGCATTTGGGGCATTTCATCAGTGGCACGACCACACCTTCAGCCAGTGATGCCACCTGCAGCCTTGTGCTTTATCCGAAGCAGGAGGAGATGATAAACTTGAATTTTATGACTGGAAGGATGGTTTATATTCTTGGAGGTAAACTCATTCATCTATCGCTGGAATGGGATTTTAACAGGAGCTTGACAGCTCATGGTGATATATTGCAGGAAGAAGAGATGTTCAGAGCAAGCAACGACTGCAATTGCTCGGCATGGGGTCCTGAGACAGGAAGGGGTCCCCGCGGGTGGGATCTCACTTTGCAGACAAAACGTATGGCCTTGTGAGTGGTGGTAAACACAACCCAAAGGGAATGCTCTATCGTAAGAAAACAAAGCAGTGTCAAGTGATGAATCGATTTAAAAAATGTTTTCCCTGATGTTTAACGAGACTGGACTGTCACTAAATGAGGAGGTGACGATAGTGTTATTTGAGAAAGCAGGTGTAATGATAACGAGGGTTAATGTACACAAATTCAACAGTAATAATAATAAAACACGTATAATTCCTAATGTTAATACACATCGATATTGTTTGACAAATCCACACCACAATTTATTGTACGATAACGAAACACTCCTCATGAGTAAATGGACCAACCCATGCACACAACAGAACGTTGAAGTTTTTAAAATCAGAACCTCTCCCGGGGATAAAACGAAACTACCCTTGCGGTGCTGAAAAGGGGAAAAATTATTCCGTTAAAAAAAATGTTAAAATTCACCCGAAATTATCTTTCTTCATTACACCAACGGCAGATCCAGAAGGAGGGTCCTCCGCCGAGTACATGTCCTGAGGTGTAGTCAGTTCCCATTCAGCTTGGACAGCGCTCGCCAAGTGACTTAACCACTCAAACCTGCACTCCAACGAAATGGTTGATAAAGAATGGCTGGCTCGGCAAGCCAAAGCGAGATGATGGTCATGGAACACACCCCTGATCAGGTTTTGGTGTGAGTTTGTGTTTCAGGCTGGCGGTGAGATTCGGGGTTTACCGTCATTCTAATGGGGTAAAATAATTAGATTCGGGGGTTACCGTCATTCTAATGGGGTAAAAATAATTAGATTCGGGGGTTACCGTCATTCTAATGGGGTAAAATAATTAGATTCGGGGGTTACCGTCATTCTAATGGGGTAAAAATAATTAGATTCGGGGGTTACCGTCATTCTAATGGGGTAAAAATAATTACATTCGGGGGTTACCGTCATTCTAATGGCGTAAAATAATTAGATTTGGGGGTTACCGTCATTCTAATGGGGTACAATAATTAGTAAAAGAGCAATCAGAGATTTTAGACCATCTGCACGACTTGTTTTGTGTGGTGTTTGTGTGGTGTTTGTGTCGTGTTGTGTGTTACATAATTAATGAGACATAACTAGAACTGCCACTTTAAAACTGCTGGCAGTGATGACCGGGTCCCAAGTTGTCCCGCTTTAATGGAACCCCGCTTTGATCGGACACTTGATTCTGACCCATGGCGTTTGTCATTATTCAATTGAGCCGAATTCAACAACAACAAAAAAAATCAAAAAGAACCTCGTTTAAAAAAAAAAAAATCTGGCTGTCAGACCATGTGTCAGAGCAGGTTGAAATTTAAAATATGTATATATTCCCCATCAGTTCGAGATCATAATTTTGACGTTTCACATCGATCAATAAAGCGGTTCAAGAGAAATAATTTCAATAAAGATTTTCGCTCAATCCAATATGGCTGAGAGACCATGTGACATCAATTGTTATTGGTGAATTCTCTGGTATCCCCAAGGCTTGTTGAACATTTGTGTGAAGTTTCCCCGAGATCTGTCCATCCTTTCTGGAGAAGATGTTTGAAGGTTTTTGGGTAAATTCAATATGGCTGCCAAACCATGTGACCAATGATGTTGTATGTGCAAACGTTTTGTTCCTCATGGATAGTCGATCATACATGGGAGGTTTCACCTCAATCTGTTAAGTCGTTTCAGAGAAGATTTTTGAAATTTCATTAAAAAAATATATGGTTGCTGAATCATGTGACCGATGACTTCATCATTTTTTTTTTTCTGTGGACCAATTAATCCCAAAATGACCCTCAAATTTTTCAAAGATAAAATGTCATGTTCTACGTTTGGAATTACGACGTCATAACGAAGGCACCTATGACATCATAAAATCAATCTTATTCCACACGAAGTGTACTTGCCATGTGCCAAGTTGCAATTTTTTCCTTGGTGTGGTTTCAGAGACACAGAGGTTCAATTGTTCCCCGTTTCCCAACATGGCCGCCACACCACGTGATCAAGGACATCATCATAATTATCGTTAAAACATTCCACGAAAGTATTCGCTCCTATGGTCAAAATTTTGTCTCAATCTGACAAGCGGTTGCAGAGAAAAACAGTAAAGTCATGTGCGGACAAACAAACGACAAGGAAACAAACAAACAGAGGACAGTTGTGAGAGGAACATGGCTGAGACGGAGGATCTCGTTTTTGCTCTCCTCTCGGCACGACGAAATGGCTGCGTGATTCTTGTGTCGTGCTGTAAATTTGCCCGCGTACAGGGCAAGACGCTCGTCATTGACTGTTCGGCAGAGCCGTGAGGTGTGTGCATTTCTGAGGAGGGACGAAGAGTGTGCCTCGTGGCCTCATCACGGGGCCTCAGGCATCGTCTCGTCGTGTGTTCGACGAGGAAGGTGGGCGATCATTGTGAGCAGCCCTCGTGTCAGAGAGGAACATTCGGCATATTCGTTCATGAGAAGTCGCACGGCGGAAGGTGAGCTCTCGTGTTGAATACCACCTCACGAATTACCTCACGTACGTTTTCCTGCCCAGAGAGCGGCTCGGCGCCATTTTGGGCACATCTTCCTGCACAGGACGAAGGGGCTCGACCTCAAAATTCAACAAGTACCATCTCTGGACAGTAAGTGCTGGAATAAAGGGAGGGTTTTCTTTCCTTTATTTTCCCCTTGTCTGTATTAAAGTCCGTGTGTGGAGGCGCCTCGACTCCAGGCTTTAATTGACCTCACGTAGAAAAAAAACGAAAAAAAAATCAGACAAATGAAAAACCACTCATCGAGTGAGAACTTGGCGAAACGGAATGGCACTCGGCAGAGCGTATCCCTCCGCCAGGCTGAACAGTTTACATTTTGTATGCCACTGATAGGTCGGATCTGATTCCGGACCTTAACCAAAATCGAATTGGCTTGTTCTCATCACCTAACCGACTCTTCCACCTCGTTTTGTCACAAATCATCCACAACTTTTAGAGATAACATGCTATATATTGTTTTTGGCCCCGTCTCACAACGGTGAAGAATCACCTGAAAAAATCTCGAGTCCGGATCCAGATTCAGATCTTCACCAAAATAGAATCAATTAGTCCTTGTCACACACCCATCCTGTCCACTAAGTTTCATCTGAATCCTTCCTCAACCTTTTGAGGTATCATGCAACATCAGTTTGGCCCCATCTCTCAATGGTGAAGAATCAGTTAAAAATTAAATAATTCTAGTATCAAGATTTGGATTTGGATCTTCACCAAAATCGAAGCATTTCTTCCTCGTGGCACTCCCAACCTGTCCACCAAATTTCGTGTGAATCCATCCATAACCTTCAGAGATATTGTGCTGTATCGTGTTGCGAATCTTGAAACCATTATCGCACTCATCATTCAGGTCCTTCAGCTCAGTTATCTCGGGAAGTGCATGTTCCATAGATAGCTCGCAGTAGGGTGAATATACTGATTCTGGCTCACCTTTCCCCATGTAAATGAATGGGGGATTTTCAGTGATTCATATTTTTTTTCCCTAAAAAATAAACCCCCTTTTTATCCCAAGGTATATTTATTTGTCTCCCCTTTTAACCTGGGGACACTTTTTTTCAAATAATCCATGCAATAAGATAAAGATTTGTTCAAGTCGCAAAGTGGTAATGTGATTTGTTAAAGGTGATTCTTAAGAAAATCTGAAACGTCTAAGCCTCTGGACACTCTTTATCAAATAACCAATGCATATTGTTTAGCTCACTCATTGAACCTATAAAGATATGTTCATTCTCAAATTCCTTCAATAGTTTAATTTTCTTTGCACAATAATCCCCATCTAAAATATTGAAAAACAAAACATTTGAATCTTTATATTTTTTAAGATTCCCCTTTTGTGCCATTACGAAATGATAAACTTCTCTTAATGCTCTTGTTTGACCACCTCCTGAGCCACATATCATTTTGAGATTATAGTTAATTGTTTTTTCATTGTTCAATTGATAACCATCAAAGTTTTCAGTCCATTCAAGGATATTCATTTTTTTCTTTACATCCTCTAACTTACTAGTTTTTAAATTGATTCGCTTATTTGTTTTATTTACCTTTGTTTTAGTTATTTTTTCAATAAGTCTTATTTGATATTTTTCACATTCATTATGTTTTCCATTTATATACCAAGACTGAGATTTTCTCCACTCTTTAGTTTGATTAATACTTGGTTTGACCATTTATATATTGCGAAAAAACGCGGCGATAGCCCTTAAAAAACCCTAACCCATCTTCCTATCTTTAAAACACAATCTATTTTATACACTCTATCATACAATATCCATAAGGAACACAATCTATTCCATTATCTAAAATAAATCTCTTATCATCAAAGGCTCCTAATGCCTTTTTATTTACTTCTTCACTATATATGTTATGTTTATAACTTCTTATTGTATTCATTTTCCTATATTCTTCAATCTTATTCATCAAACAATTATAATAATTTCTAAAAGTTATTGATTTCTTTATTACATATTTCTTTATTCCCTTTAACCTCTTATCAATCTGATCACCATACTTATAAGCATATGCCTTTGCTCTCAATCCAATAAACTCACTCATTACTTTTCCACCCAACTCATCCTTAAACTTACCAATAACCTTTTCATTCTTTTTGGAAAATAACTCACTCTTCTTGCTGAAATTACTTGTATCATATACTCCAATATTTTTCTTCATATCTTCATAAACATCATCAGTTTTTATATCTAGGATAAAACTATCAGTGTCCATATACAACAATGAAACATTTTCACCATACTCTTTCTTGAAGTCATTATACAAATAATCATACATCAATATCTTTGATAAATCAAGAACTGCTGTTCCAATATAAATTGGTTTATCCATTACAATACTTTCCTTTTTCATATGAATTGCAGAAAAGTTCTCTGAAAAAACCTCTTCTCTCTCAAAACTTGGTTTATTTATCAATCTCGAAGCTTCTTTCCAAGATGTTGCGAATCTAATGTTTTGCCTGTTTCTAACATTTTCCATAGTCTTTCCAAATACAGCATTATTCATTAATTTATAAAAGTCCCCTTCAAATTTTACTTTTGTATTTGCTCTCATATCTGTGTTGAATTGAATATACTTTTTCACCCAACGACTTTGTTTAAATTTTCAAACTCTATGAATTTTTGCTACTCTCAATCCTTCTCTCAAAAACTGTTTTAAGCTTCTCTGATGCAAAACGTATCCCTCTTTATCATAGAATGTTGTTAATAACTTTTCTGTTGATTTGCCTTTAATATTAAAACTTTTATGATAATCACTGAACCATTCTTTCTTTGGGGTTTCTTTCCCACATGCAAAAGGAAGGTCTTTATGCTTATTATGAAGATCACTCGGGTACCTCAAATCAACTTCAAAATAATAACCTTCTTCTTCGTCATTCAATTCCTCTTGAGAAGAAATAACAATATTCATCAAAGCCTTTTCATAATCCTTTTCTTCCACCCACTCTAATTTACCATAAGGCAGAGATTGAGACATTGCCCATCCATACAAATTATTAGCATCAAAATACATCAAATAATTACTATCTTTTTCACTATCATAATTTGGAAGATATTTATTATTTGCTTTAGCATATCTTTTTGAACATACTTGTGATATTCCACCTCTCTTGGACTTCTCAATCATCAAAAGCATATCAACATCACTGATTAAATCTATATCTTGTTTTGTCATTTTCAACATTGCACTCCAAGCTAAACCAGGAGCTGTGAAATAGTTGGCAGGATCTAATCCATAACAATTTTTATCATGACAGAGTGATCTAAAAGCTTCAAACACATCAGCTAACAATAAAACATCTGTTTTTAGATATAAATCATGATATTCTCCAAGGTTCTTTATCTTAAATATTTTCCATATTTCTTGTGCGTGTTTATATTCCTTATCACTTATCTCTTCTTCATAAAGGTTATTATAGAAACTTTCTTTTGAAGGAAGTTGTGTTTCTTTAAATCTCATAAATGAATCCATATAATCATAAGGATAAATTCCCTTACTTGTAAGAATTTTCTCTTTACTTTGAATTTCATTCCTTGTTTGAATTTCCTCTATCGTGAGAATTCCTTCTTTAATCAGAATTTCATCTTTAAGCAGAATTTCCTCTTTAGTTAGAATTTCATTCATTGTTCGCATTTTCTTTATAATTAGAATTTCATCTTCAGTTGGAATTTCTTCATTAATTTCCTCATTAATTCGAATTTCCTCTTTACTTTGAATTCTCTCTTTAATCTGAATCTGAATTCTTTAAGATATGGATTGCCATTGGCTCACAAGGAGCTCCTCCACCCTTTAATTGGAATTGATGCCAATTCACACATCCCACTCCTCACCACACAGTATCACATGCAAATCCAACAATGCAAAATTCAAAACAAGACGAACAAATGCAAATGTTTTACTCAGGATAAAGAAACACAGGGTACACCATGAACCAATGAATAAACCATGTTACTCAAAAAAGGGAATGTAATAAAATATATGCAATGATAATAACAAATGACTTATTCGTGAAACAATTGAGGATTCTGATCCGTCACTTGTAACACCCTCTCCCACCACCGCCGGGACGGCGCGACATGTTACACATTTACAAAGACAATTTGCATCTCCCCACCTTAGGAACTCTTGGTGAGGGGTGGGGCCCGGGGGGCTAATGAAGCCGACACATCGTTTGTCATGTGATATGACCTGTTGTTCCCATGACAGGTTTCATTGGTTGAGATAACATAAGTAAAGCTCGAACATGTGGACGTCACACAAACGGACGTAAAAACACGTATTTTAGTGTGATTGATTGAAGGGGCTCGCGGGTGGGGCCCACTGGGAAATTTGCATGGACCCTCAAATGACTGACGCCCCCCCTGCTCCTCCCCACCCATTCCACTCTCTTCTCACACCCACTCACGTGCCTCCTCCCACAACAACGCTCCCTCCCGACTCTCACGTGAGTGTCCGAAGGGAGGGGGATGTGGAGATAAAGGGAAGGAAAGGGTGGAGGTGTGGGTGGGAGTGGGGTGGCTGTCTGCACGGAGGGGGTGGTATGAGTGGAAGGAAGGGGTAGGTTGGAAGGAGGGAGGGTAGGATAGGTGGAGAGTCCAAGCGTTGCAGGTACCTTTGCTGGCGGTAAATAAATAAAGAAACACGGCAGCGATTTTAAAAAAAACATAGAACTGCCCTTCCTGAAGCTCACGTGGATCAGGAGGAACAGACACTCAAACCTCCCTCATACCCTGAACTCTGAATTTATTAATGTCGTGAACAAGCTTTGGTATATCCAGGGTGATGAAGGTTGTGGTCAAGGTTCATCGAAGTTCTGTGTGCAGTTTGGAGATGAAAGCAAATACCAATTTGGGGGATCAACCGCCCCCCCCCTTAGACCCCTCCACGAACGCACATTTTGCTGCGGTCAATACACCTTCGTGAGACATCAGATATGAAGTGTGTGGCCAACTTTCATCAAAATGGTGTGTTTGGTTCAACAGATAATGACTAAAGTTTTTAAGGACTGACTGACTCACTCACCTCCAGACACTGCTCTGTCACAAAAGCTCACCTGAGTGAATTCCAGGTGAGTGAAAAAAGGAGCATCTCCCTCTTGAGTGGCTGCTCATCAGGGACATTTCTCGTCACTGTGACTTTGCCCTTTGACATTTTGAACCAATTTTCAAATTATTTTCTCCATATTCTCATCATAACAGTTTGTTGAAAATTTAATGACAAAGCCTGAAATGGGGAAAAAGTTAATGCCTGGACAAACACACACACACACACACACACACACACACACACAAACACACAAACACACACATACAAATACACACACACACACACACACAAACAAACACACACATACAAATACACACACAAACACAGAAGCACAAATACACACACACGCACATTCACACACACACATAAACAGAAACACAAACACAAACAAACACACACACACACACACACACACACAAACACGCACACACACACACAAACAAACACACATACAAACATACACACAGAAACACCCACACACACCACACACACAAACAAATACACTCACACACACATACAAACACACACACAAACAAACACACACATACACACGCATTCAAACACACAAACATACAAACACACACACACACCACACACACACGTACAAACACACACATACACATAGATACACACACACATACACACACACAAACAAACACACACACAAACACACACACATCCACACACACACACACACACACACACACACACAAACACACACATACAAACACACACACAAACACACACACACACAAACACACACACACACACAAACACAAACATACAAACACACACACAAACAAACACACACACAAACACACACACATACACACACATACACACACACACACACACAAACACACACATACAAACACACACACACACATACAAACACACACACAAACACACACAAACAAACACACACACACAAACAAACACACACACATACAAACCCACACACACACACATACAAACACACATACACACACACACACAAACACACACAAACACACACATACAAACACACGCACACACATACAAACACACACACACACACAAACAAACAAACACACACACAAACACACACATACAAACACACAAATACAAACACACACACACACACACACACACACACACACACACACACACACACCTCATCGTCCTATTGAGTGCATCCACTCATTTAATCTCCTGTGATCTTCTCTCGAGAGTAAACAAAGCGATCCACGTGGAACAAAATGATTCAGAGATTGTTCGAACGAGGAAACAACCCAGCTGGGAAATCACGACTCAACAACGGGCGTCGTGACGTCACTTAGTTAAACATGGCATCATCACACGAGGGTAAAAATACTCAGAAGGGATAAAATCGTGAAGACTTTTTAAATTCACTGAAAACAACAGCGAAGGGAGAAATTCTTCAAATATCTAAATCATAAAATGGAACCAAATAGTCCGATGAGAATGTGTTTATAAAGTTCTTGTAACGTTCACCATTGATATAAATATTCAGGATATGGAGTGAATGGTTCCCAGTGAAGGAAGACGGTGCTCGCAGGAAGAGGAGGAATCCCGTGAATCAACAACTCATACTTACCTGACGGGAGATATACCGTGATCAACAAGGCGGTTCTCTCATGGTGATACTCCCCCATTGCATTCCGGGGGGGTTGACCCTTGCGATTTCCCCAAATGTGGGAAACTCGACCGTACAATTTGTGGGAGTGGGGGATTGCGTTCGCGCTGTCCCCTGATATTTAAACAACAAACAGATAAACTGAACCTGCTTGGTGTTGGATTAATGGTTCTGGTGCCTTGGGATCGCAGGGTCTTGAGCTTGAGATCCTGTCGCCATTGAATTAAAACCATGTGGGGTTGAAAGCTTCTCATCTTTCCCAGGTCGGTGAACTCGGTACCCTTTGGCATTTGGGGCATTGCATCAGTGGCACGACCACACCTTCAGCCAGTGATGCCACCTGCAGCCTTGTGCTTTATCCGAAGCAGGAGGAGATGATAAACTTGAATTTTATGACTGGAAGGATGGTTTATATTCTTGGAGGGAAACTCATTCATCTGAAGCTGGAATGGGATTTGAACAGGAGCTTGACAGCTCATGGTGATATATTGCAGGAAGAAGAGACGTTCAGAGCAAGCAACAACTGCAATTGCTCGGCATGGGGTCCTGAGACAGGAAGGGGTCCCCGAGGGTGGGATCTCGCTTTGCAGACAAAACGAATGGCCTTGTGAGTGGTGGTAAACACAACCCAAAGGGAATGCTCCATCGTAAGAAAACAAAGCAGTGTCACGTGATGAATCGATTTAAAAAATGTTTTCCCTGATGTTTAACGAGACAGGACTGTCACTAAATGAGGAGGTGACGATAGTGTTATTTGAGAAAGCAGGTGTAATGATAACGAGGGTTAATGTACACAAATGCAACAGTAATAATAATAAAACACGTATAATTCCTAATGTTAATACACATCGATATTGTTTGACAAATCCACACCACAATTTATTGTACGATAACGAAACACTCCTCATGAGTAAATGGACCAACCCATGCGCACAACAGAACTTTGAAGTTTTTTAAATCAGAACCTGTCCCGGGGATAAAACGAAACTACCCTTGCGGTGCTGAAAAGGGGAAAATTATTCCGTTAAAAAAATGTTAAAATTCACCCGAAATTATCTTTCTTCATTACAACAATGGCAGATCCAGAAGGAGGGTCCTCCGCCGAGTACATGTGCTGAGGTGTAGTCAGTTCCCATTCAGCTTGGACAGCGCTCGCCAAGTGACTTAAGCACTCAAACCTGCACTCCAACGAAATGGTTGATAAAGATTGGCTGGCTCGGCAAGCCAAAGCGAATTGATGGTCATGGATCACACCCCTGATCGTGTTTTGGTGTGAGTTTGTGTTTCAGGCTGGCGGTGAGATTCGGGGGTTACCGACATTCTAATGGGGTAAAATAATTAGATTCGGGGGTTACCGTCATTCTAATGGGGTAAAATAATTAGATTCGGGGGTTACCGTCATTCTAATGGGTTAAAATAATTAGTAAAAGAGCAATCAGAGATTTTAGATCATCTGCACGACTTGTTTTGTGTGGTGTTTGTGTGTTGTTTGTGTCGTGTTGTGTGTTACATAATTAATGAGACATAACTGGAACTGCCACTTTATAACTGCTGGCCGTGATGACCGGGTCCCAAGTTGTCCCGCTTTAATGTAACCCCGCTTTGATCGGACACTTGATTCTGACCCATGGCGTTTGTCATTATTCAATTGAGCTAAATTCAACAACAACAAAAAAAATCAAAAAGAACCTCGTTTAAAAAAAAAAAAATCTGGCTGTCAGACCATGTGTCAGAGCAGGTTGAAATTTAAAATATGTATATATTCCCCATCAGTTCGAGATCATAATTTTGACGTTTCACATCGATCAATTAAGCGGTTCAAGAGAAATAATTTCAATAAAGATTTTCGCTCGATCCAATATGGCTGACAGACCATGTGACATCAATTGTTATTGTTGAATTCTCTGGTATCCCCAAGGCTTGTTGAACATTTGTGTGAAGTTTCCCCGAGATCTGTCCATCCTTTCTGGAGAAGAAGATGTTTGAAGGTTTTTGGGTAAATTCAATATGGCTGCCAAACCATGTGACCAATGATGTTGTATGTGCAAACGTTTTGTTCCTCATGGATAGTCGATCATACATGGGAAGTTTCACCTCAATCTGTTAAGTCGTTTCAGAGAAGATTTTTGAAATTTCATTAAAAAAAATATATGGTTGCTGAATCATGTGACCGATGACTTCATCATTTTTTTTTTTCTGTGGACCAATTAATCCCAAAATGACCCTCAAATTTTTCATAGATCAAATGTCATATTCTACGTTTGGAATTATGACGTCATAACGAAGGCACCTATGACATCATAAAATCAATCTTATTCCACACGAAGTGTACTTGCCATGTGCCAAGTTGCAATTTTTTCTTTGTTGTGGTTTCAGAGACACAGAGGTTCAATTGTTCCCCGTTTCCCAACATGGCCGCCACACCACGTGAGCAAGGACATCATCATAATTATCGTTAAAACATTCCACGTAAGTATTCGCTCCTATGGTCAAAATTTTGTCTCAATCTGACAAGCGGTTGCAGAGAAAAACACGAAAGTTATGTGCGGACAAACAAACAGACAAGGAAACAAACAAACAGAGGACAGTTGTGAGAGGAACATGGCTGAGATGGAGGATCTCGTTTTTGCTCTCCTCTCGGCACGACGAAATGGCTGCGCGATTCTTGTGTCGTGCTGTAAATTTGCCTGCGTACAGGGCAAGACGCTCGTCATTGACTGTTCGGCAGAGCCGTGAGGTGTGTGCATTTCTGAGGAGGGACGAAGAGTGTGCCTCGTGGCCTCATCACGGGGCCTCAGGCATCGTCTCGTCGTGTGGTCGACGAGGAAGGTGGGCGATCATTGTGAGCAGCCCTCGTGTCAGAGAGGAACATTCGGCATATTCGTTCATGAAAAGTCGCACGGCGGAAGGTGAGCTCTCGTGTTGAATACCACCTCACGAATTACCTCACGTACGTTTTCCTGCCCAGAGAGCGGCTCGGCGCCATTTTGGGCGCATCTTCCTGCACAGGACGAAGGGGCTCGACCTCAAAATTCAACAAGTACCATCTCTGGACAGCTAAGTGCTGGAATAAAGGGAGGGTTTTCTTTCCTTTATTTTCCCCTTGTCTGTATTCAAGTCCGTGTGTGGAGGCGCCTCGACTCCAGGCTTTAATTGACCTCACGTAGAAAAAAAACGAAAAAAAAATCAGACAAATGAAAAACCACTCATCGAGTGACAACTTGGCGAAACGGAATGGCACTCGGCAGAGCGTATCCCTCCGCCAGGCTGAACAGTTTACATTTTGTCTGCCACTGATAGGTCGGATCTGATTCCTGACCTTAACCAAAATCGAATTGGCTTGTTCTCATCACCTAACCGACTCTTCCACCTCGTTTTGTCACAAGTCATCCACAACTTTTAGAGATAACATGCTATATATTGTTTTTGGCCCCGTCTCTCAACGGTGAAGAATCACCTGAAAAAATCTCGAGTCCGGATCCAGATTCAGATCTTCACCAAAATAGAATCGATTAGTCCTTGTCACACACCCATCCTGTCCACTAAGTTTCATCTGAATCCTTCCTCAACCTATTGAGGTATCATGCAACATTAGTTTGGCCCCATCTCTCAATGGTGAAGAATCAGTTAAAAATTAAATAATTCTAGTATCAAGATTTGGATTTGGATCTTCACCAAAAATGAAGCAGTTCTTCCTCATGGCACTCCCAACCTGTCCACCAAATTTCGTTTGAATCCATCCATAACCTTTAGAGATATTGTGCTGTATCGTGTTGGGAATCTGGAAACCATTATCGCACTCATCATTCAGGTCCTTCAGCTCAGTTATCTCGGGAAGTGCATGTTCCATAGATAGCTTGCAGTAGGGTGAATATACTGATTCTGGCTCACTTTTCCCCATGTAAATGAATGGGGGATTTTCAGCGATTCATATTTTTTTCCCAAAAAAATAAACCCCCTTTTTATCCCAAGGTATATTTATTTGTCTCCCCTTTTAACCTGGGGACACTTTTTTTTCAAATAACCCATGCAATAAGATAAAGATTTGTTCAAGTAGCAAAGTTGTAATGTGATTTGTTAAAGGTGATTCTTAAGAAATATCTGAAACGTCTAAGCCTTGGGACACTCTTTATCAAATAACCAATGCATATTGTTTAGCTCACTCATTGAACCTATAAAGATTTGTTCATTCTCAAATTCCTTCAATAGATTAATTTTCTTTGCACAATAATCCCCATCTAAAATATTGAAAAACAAAACATGTGAATCTTTATATTTTTTAAGATACCCCTTTTGTGCCATGAAGAAATGATAAACTTCTCTTAATGCTCTTGTTTGACCACCTCCTGAGCCACATATCATTTTGAGATTATAGTATATTGTTTTTTCATTGTTCAATTGATAACCATCAAAGTTTTCAGTCCATTCAAGGATATTCATTTTTTCTTTACATCCTCTAACTTACTAGTTTTTAAATTGATTCGCTTATTTGTTTTATTTACCTTTGTTTTAGTTATGTTTTCAATAAGACTTATTTGATATTTTTCACATTCATAATGTTTTCCATTTATATACCAAGACTGAGATTTTCTCCACTCTTTAGTTTGATTAATACTTGGTTTGACCATTTATACATTGCGAAAAAATGCGGCAATAGCCCTTAAAAAACCCTAACCCATCTTCCTATCGTTAAAACACAATCTATTCTATACACTCTATCATACAATATCCATATGGAACACAATCTATTCCATTATCGAAAAAAAATCTCTTATCATCAAAGGCTCCTAATGCCTTTTTATTTACTTCTTCACTATATATGTTATGTTTATAACTTCTTATTGTATTCATTTTCCTATATTCTTCTTTCTTATTCATCAAACAATTATAATAATTTCTAAAAGTTATTGATTTCTTTATTACATATTTCTTTATTCCCTTTAACCTCTTATCAATCTGATCACCATACTTATAAGCATATTCCTTTGCTCTCAATTCAATAAACTCACTCATTACTTTTCCACCCAACTCATCCTTAAACTTACCAATAACCTTTTCATTCTTTTTGGAAAATAACTCACTCTTCTTGCTGAAATTACTTGTATCATATACTCCAATATTTTTCTTCATATCTTTATAAACATCATCAGTTTTTATATCTAGGATAAAACTATCAGTGTCCATATACAACAATGAAACATTTTCACCATACTCTTTCTTGAAGTCATTATACAAATAATCATACATCAATATCTTTGATAAATCAAGAACTGCTGTTCCAATATAAATTGGTTTATCCATTACAATACTTTCCTTTTTCATATGAATTGCAGAAAAGTTCTCTGAAAAAACCTCTTCTCTCTCAAAACTTGGTTTATTTATCAATCTCGAAGCCTCTTTCCAAGATGTTGCGAATCTAATGTTTTGCCTGTTTCTAACATTTTCCATAGTCTTTCCAAATACAGCATTAGTCATTAATTTATAAAAGTCCCCTTCAAATTTTACTTTTGTATTTGCTCTCATATCTGTATTGAATTGAATATACTTTTTCACCCAAGGACTTTGTTTAAATTTTCAAACTCTATGAATTTTAGCTACTCTCAATCCTTCTCTCAAAAACTGTTTTAAGCTTCTCTGATGCAAAACATATCCCTCTTTATCATAGAATGTTGTTAATAACTTTTCTGTTGATTTGCCTTTAATATTAAAACTTTTATGATAATCACTGAACCATTCTTTCTTTGGGGTTTCTTACTCACATGCAAAAGGAAGGTCTTTATGCTTATTATGAAGATCACTCGGGTACCTCAAATCAACTTCAAAATAATAACCTTCTTCTTCGTCATTCAAATCCTCTTGAAAAGAAATAACAATATTGATCAAAGCCTTTTCATAATCCTTTTCTTCCACCCACTCAAATTTACCATAAGGCAGAGATTGAGACATTGCCCATCCATACAAATTATTAGCATCAAAATACATCAAATAATTACTATCTTTTTCACTATCATAATTTGGAAGGTATTTATTATTTGCTTTAGCATATCTTTTTGAACATACTTGTGATATTCCACCTCTCTTGGACTTCTCAATCATCAAAAGCATATCAACATCGCTGATTAAATCTATATCTTGTTTTGTCATTTTCAACATTGCACTCCAAGCTAAACCAGGAGCTGTGAAATAGTGGGCAGGATCTAATCCATAACAATTTTTATCATGACAGAGTGATCTAAAAGCTTCAAACACATCAGCTAACAATAAAACATCTGTTTTTAGATATAAATCATGATATTCTCCAAGGTTCTTTATTTTAAATATTTTCCATATTTCTTGTGCGTGTTTATATTCCTTATCACTGATATCTTCTTCATAAATTTTATTATAGAAACTTTCTTTTGAAGGAAGTTGTGTTTCTTTAAATCTCATAAATGAATCCATATAATCATAAGGATAAATTCCCTTACTTGTAAGAATTTTCTCTTTACTTTGAATTTCATTCCTTGTTTGAATTTCCTCTCTCGTGAGAATTCCTTCTTTAATCAGAATTTCATCTTTAATCAGAATTTCCTCTTTAGTTAGAATTTCATTCATTGTTCGAATTTTCTTTATAATTAGTATTTCATCTTCAGTTAGAATATCTTCATTAATTTCCTCATTAATTCGAATTTCCTCTTTTCTTTGAATTCTCTCTTTCATCTGAATTTGAATTCTTTAAGATATGGATTTCCGTTGGCTCACAAGGAGTTCCTCCGCCCCTTAATTGGAATTGATGCCAATTCACACATCCCACTCCTCACCACACAGTATCACATGCAAATCCAACAATGCAAAATTCAAAACAAGACGAACAAATGCAAATGTTTTACTCAGGATAAAGAAACACAGGGTACACCATGAACCAATGAATAAACCATGTTACTCAAAAAAGGGAATGTAATAAAATACATGCAATGATAATAACAAATGACTTATTCGTGAAACAATTGAGGATTCTGATCCGTCACTCGTAACACCCTCTCCCACCACCGCCGGGGACGGCGCGACATGTTACACATTTACAAAGACAATTTGCATCTCCCCACCTTAGGAACTCTTGGTGAGGGGTGAGGGGTGAGGGGTGAGGAGTGGGGCCCGGGGGGGGCAAATGAAGCCAACACATCGTTTGTCATGTGATATGACCTGTTTTTTCCATGACAGGTTTCATTGGTTGAGATAACATAAGTAAAGCTCGAACATGTGGACGTCACACAAACGGACGTCAAAACACGTATTTTAGTGTGATTGATTGAAGGGGCTCGCGGGTGGGGCCCACTGGGAAATATGCATGGACCCCCAAATGACTGACGCCCCCCTGCTTCTCCCCACCCATTCCACTCTCTTCTCACACCCACTCACGTGCCTCCTCCCACCCCAACCGCTCCCTCCCGACTCTCATGTGAGTGTCCGAAGGGAGGGGGATGTGGAGATAAAGGGAAGGAAAGGGTGGAGGTGGCGGTGGGAGTGGGGTGGCTGTCTGCACGGAGGGGGTGGTATGAGTGGAAGGAAGGGGTAGGTAGGAAGGAGGGAGGGTAGGATAGGTGGAGAGTCCCAGCGTTGCAGGTCCCTTTGCTGGCGGTAAATAAATAAAGAAACACGGCAGCGATTTTAAAAAACATAGAACTGCCCTTCCTGAAGCTCACGTGGATCAGGAGGAACAGACACTCAAACCTCCCTCATACCCTGAACTCTGAATTTATTAATGTCGTGAACAAGCTTTGGTATATCCAGGGTGATGAAGGTTGTGGTCAAGGTTCATCGAAGTTCTGTGTGCAGTTTGGAGAAGAAAGCAAATACCTATTTGGGGGATCAACCGCCCCCCCCCGCCCTTAGACCCCTCCACGAACGCACATTTTGCTGCGGTCAATACACCTTCGTGAGACATCAGATATGAAGTTTGTGGCCAACTTTCATCAAAATGGTGTGTTTGGTTCAAAAGATAATGACTAAAGTTTTTAAGGACTGACTGACTCACTCACCTCCAGAAACTGCTCTGTCACAAAAGCTCACCTGAGTGAATTCCAGGTGAGTGAAAAAAGGAGCATCTCCCTCTTGATTGGCTGCTCATCAGGGACATTTCTCATCACTATGACTTTGCCCTTTGACATTTTGAACCAATTTTCAAATTATTTTCTCCATATTCTCATCATAACAGTTTGTTGAAAATTTAATGACAAAGCCTGAAATGGGGAAAAAGTTATTGCTTGGACAAACACACACACACACACACACACAAACACACACACACACACACACACACACACACACACACACACACACACACAAACACAAACACACACATACAAATACACACACACACCCACACACACACACAAACAAACACACACATACAAATACACACACAAACACCGAAGCACACATACACACACGCACATTCACACACACATAAACGGAAACACAAACACAAAAAACACACACACATACAAACACGCACACACACACAAATACACTCACACACACACATACAAACACACACACACACACACACGCATACATACACATACACACACACACACACACACACACACACACACACACACAAACAAACACACACATACAAACATTCACAAATACGAACACACACACAGAAACACCCAGACACACCACACACACAAACAAATACACTCACACACACGTACAAACACACACACAAACAAACACACACACATACACACGCATTCAAACACACAAACATACAAACACACACACAGAAACACACACACACACACAGGTACAAATACACACATACACACAGATACACACATGTACACATACACACAAACAAACACACACACACAAACACACACACACATACACACATACACACACACAAACACACACACAAACACACACAAACAAACAAACACACACACAAACACACACACAAACACACACATACACACACACACACACAAACACACACATACAAACACACACACACACATACAAACACACACACAAATACACACAAACAAACACACACACACACATACAAACACACACACACACATACAAACACACACACACACAAACACACACATACAAACACACGCACACACATACAAACACACACACACACAAACAAACAAACACACACACAAACACACACATACAAACACACAAATACAAACACACACACACACACACCCACACACACACACACCTCATCGTCCTATTGAGTGCATCCACTGATTTAATCTCCTGTGATCTTCTCTCGAGAGTAAACAAATCGATCCACGTGGAACAAAATGATTCAGAGATTGTTCGAACGAGGAAACAACCCAGCTGGGAAATCACGACTCAACAACGGGCGTCGTGACGTCACTAAGTTAAACATGGCATCATCACACGAGGGTAAAAATACTCAGAAGGGATAAAATCGTGAAGACTTTTTAAATTCACTGAAAACAACAGCGAAGGGAGAAATTCTTCAAATATCTAAATCATAAAATGGAACCAAATAGTCCGATGAGAATGTGTTTATAAAGTTCTTGTAACATTCACCATTGATATAAATATTCAGGATATGGAGTGAATGGTTCCCAGTGAAGGAAGACGGTGCTCGCAGGAAGAGGAGGAATCCCGTGAATGAACGACTCATACTTACCTGACGGGAGAGATACCGTGATCAACAAGGCGGTTCTCTCATGGTGAGACTCCCCCATTGCACTCCGGGGGGTTGACCCTTGCGATTTCCCCAAATGTGGGAAACTCGACCGTACAATTTGTGGGAGTGGGGGACTGCGTTCGCGCTGTCCCCTGATATTTAAACAACAAACAGATAAACTGAACCTGCTTGGTGTTGTATTAATGGTTCTGGTGCCTTGGGATCGCAGGGTCTTGAGCTTGAGATCCTGTCGCCATTGAATTAAAACCATGTGGGGTTGAAAGCTTCTCATCTTTCCCAGGTCGGTGAACTCGGTACCCTTTGGCATTTGGGGCATTGCATCAGTGGCACGACCACACCTTCAGCCAGTGATGCCACCTGCAGCCTTGTGCTTTATCCGAAGCAGGAGGAGATGATAAACTTGAATTTTATGACTGGAAGGATGGTTTATATTCTTGGAGGGAAACTCATTCATCTGAAGCTGGAATGGGATTTGAACAGGAGCTTGACAGCTCATGGTGATATATTGCAGGAAGAAGAGACGTTCAGAGCAAGCAACAACTGCAATTGCTCGGCATGGGGTCCTGAGACAGGAAGGGGTCCCCGAGGGTGGGATCTCGCTTTGCAGACAAAACGAATGGCCTTGTTAGTGGTGGTAAACACAACCCAAAGGGAATGCTCCATCGTAAGAAAACAAAGCAGTGTCACGTGATGAATCGATTTAAAAAATGTTTTCCCTGATGTTTAACGAGACAGGACTGTCACTAAATGAGGAGGTGACGATAGTGTTATTTGAGAAAGCAGGTGTAATGATAACGAGGGTTAATGTACACAAATGCAACAGTAATAATAATCAAACACGTATAATTCCTAATGTTAATACACATCGATATTGTTTGACAAATCCACACCACAATTTATTGTACGATAACGAAACACTCCTCATGAGTAAATGGACCAACCCATGCGCACAACAGAACTTTGAAGTTTTTTAAATCAGAACCTGTCCCGGGGATAAAACGAAACTACCCTTGCGGTGCTGAAAAGGGGAAAATTATTCCGTTAAAAAAATGTTAAAATTCACCCGAAATTATCTTTCTTCATTGCAACAATGTCAGATCCAGAAGGAGGGTCCTCCGCCGAGTACATGTGCTGAGGTGTAGTCAGTTCCCATTCAGCTTGGACAGCGCTCGCCAAGTGACTTAAGCACTCAAACCTGCACTCCAACGAAATGGTTGATAAAGATTGGCTGGCTCGGCAAGCCAAAGCGAAATGATGGTCATGGATCACACCCCTGATCGGGTTTTGGTGTGAGTTTGTGTTTCAGGCTGGCGGTGAGATTCGGGGGTTACCGACATTCTAATGGGGTAAAATAATTAGATTCGGGGGTTACCGTCATTCTAATGGGTAAAATAATTAGATTCGGGGGTTACCGTCATTCTAATGGGTTAAAATAATTAGTAATAGAGCAATCAGAGATTTTAGATCATCTGCACGACTTGTTTTGTGTGGTGTTTGTGTGTTGTTTGTGTCGTGTTGTGTGTTACATAATTAATGAGACATAACTGGAACTGCCACTTTATAACTGCTGGCCGTGATGACCGGGTCCCAAGTTGTCCCGCTTTAATGTAACCCCGCTTTGATCGGACACTTGATTCTGACCCATGGCGTTTGTCATTATTCAATTGAGCTAAATTCAACAACAACAAAAAAAATCAAAAAGAACCTCGTTTAAAAAAAAAAAAATCTGGCTGTCAGACCATGTGTCAGAGCAGGTTGAAATTTAAAATCTGTATATATTCCCCATCAGTTCGAGATCATAATTTTGACGTTTCACATCGATCAATTAAGTGGTTCAAGAGAAATAATTTCAATAAAGATTTTCGCTCAATCCAATATGGCTGACAGACCATGTGACATCAATTGTTATTGGTGAATTCTCTGGTATCCCCAAGGCTTGTTGAACATTTGTGTGAAGTTTCCCCGAGATCTGTCGATCCTTTCTGGAGAAGAAGATGTTTGAAGGTTTTTGGGTAAATTCAATATGGCTGCCAAACCATGTGACCAATGATGTTGTATGTGCAAACGTTTTGTTCCTCATGGATAGTCGATCATACATGGGAAGTTTCACCTCAATCTGTTAAGTCGTTTCAGAGAAGATTTTTGAAATTTCATTAAAAAAAATATATGGTTGCTGAATCATGTGACCGATGACTTCATCATTTTTTTTTTTTCTGTGGACCAATTAATCCCAAAATGACCCTCAAATTTTTCATAGATCAAATGTCATATTCTACGTTTGGAATTATGACGTCATAACGAAGGCACCTATGACATCATAAAATCAATCTTATTCCACACGAAGTGTACTTGCCATGTGCCAAGTTGCAATTTTTTCTTTGTTGTGGTTTCAGAGACACAGAGGTTCAATTGTTCCCCGTTTCCCAACATGGCCGCCACACCACGTGAGCAAGGACATCATCATAATTATCGTTAAAACATTCCACGTAAGTATTCGCTCCTATGGTCAAAATTTTGTCTCAATCTGACAAGCGGTTGCAGAGAAAAACACGAAAGTTATGTGCGGACAAACAAACAGACAAGGAAACAAACAAACAGAGGACAGTTGTGAGAGGAACATGGCTGAGACGGAGGATCTCGTTTTTGCTCTCCTCTCGGCACGACGAAATGGCTGCGCGATTCTTGTGTCGTGCTGTAAATTTGCCTGCGTACAGGGCAAGATGCTCGTCATTGACTGTTCGGCAGAGCCGTGAGGTGTGTGCATTTCTGAGGAGGGACGAAGAGTGTGCCTCGTGGCCTCATCACGGGGCCTCAGGCATCGTCTCGTCGTGTGTTCGACGAGGAAGGTGGGCGATCATTGTGAGCAGCCCTCGTGTCAGAGAGGAACATTCGGCATATTTGTTCATGAAAAGTCGCACGGCGGAAGGTGAGCTCTCGTGTTGAATACCACCTCACGAATTACCTCACGTACGTTTTCCTGCCCAGAGAGCGGCTCGGCGCCATTTTGGGCACATCTTCCTGCACAGGACGAAGGGGCTCGACCTCAAAATTCAACAAGTACCATCTCTGGACAGCTAAGTGCTGGAATAAAGGGAGGGTTTTCTTTCCTTTATTTCCCCTTGTCTGTATTCAAGTCCGTGTGTGGAGGCGCCTCGACTCCAGGCTTTAATTGACCTCACGTAGAAAAAAAACGAAAAAAAAATCAGACAAATGAAAAACCACTCATCGAGTGACAACTTGGCGAAACGGAATGGCACTTGGCAGAGCGTATCCCTCCGCCAGGCTGAACAGTTTACATTTTGTATGCCACTGATAGGTCGGATCTGATTCCGGACCTTAACCAAAATCGAATTGGCTTGTTCTCATCACCTAACCGACTCTTCCACCTCGTTTTGTCACAAGTCATCCACAACTTTTAGAGATAACATGCTATATATTGTTTTTGGCCCCGTCTCTCAACGGTGAAGAATCACCTGAAAAAATCTCGAGTCCGGATCCAGATTCAGATCTTCACCAAAATAGAATCAATTAGTCCTTGTCACACACCCATCCTGTCCACTAAGTTTCATCTGAATCCTTCCTCAACCTATTGAGGTATCATGCAACATCAGTTTGGCCCCATCTCTCAATGGTGAAGAATCAGTTAAAAATTAAATAATTCTAGTATCAAGATTTGGATTTGGATCTTCACCAAAAATGAAGCAGTTCTTCCTCATGGCACTCCCAACCTGTCCACCAAATTTCGTTTGAATCCATCCATAACCTTTAGAGATATTGTGCTGTATCGTGTTGGGAATCTGGAAACCATTATCGCACTCATCATTCAGGTCCTTCAGCTCAGTTATCTCGGGAAGTGCATGTTCCATAGATAGCTCGCAGTAGGGTGAATATACTGATTCTGGCTCACTTTTCCCCATGTAAATGAATGGGGGATTTTCAGCGATTCATATTTTTTTCCCAAAAAAATAAACCCCCTTTTTATCCCAAGGTATATTTATTTGTCTCCCCTTTTAACCTGGGGACACTTTTTTTTCAAATAACCCATGCAATAAGATAAAGATTTGTTCAAGTAGCAAAGTAGTAATGTGATTTGTTAAAGGTGATTCTTAAGAAATATCTGAAACGTCTAAGCCTTGGGACACTCTTTATCAAATAACCAATGCATATTGTTTAGCTCACTCATTGAACCTATAAAGATTTGTTCATTCTCAAATTCCTTCAATAGATTAATTTTCTTTGCACAATAATCCCCATCTAAAATATTGAAAAACAAAACATGTGAATCTTTATATTTTTTAAGATACCCCTTTTGTGCCATGAAGAAATGATAAACTTCTCTTAATGCTCTTGTTTGACCACCTCCTGAGCCACATATCATTTTGAGATTATAGTATATTGTTTTTTCATTGTTCAATTGATAACCATCAAAGTTTTCAGTCCATTCAAGGATATTCATTTTTTCTTTACATCCTCTAACTTACTAGTTTTTAAATTGATTCGCTTATTTGTTTTATTTACCTTTGTTTTAGTTATGTTTTCAATAAGACTTATTTGATATTTTTCACATTCATTATGTTTTCCATTTATATACCAAGGCTGAGATTTTCTCCACTCTTTAGTTTGATTAATACTTGGTTTGACCATTTATACATTGCGAAAAAATGCGGCGATAGCCCTTAAAAAACCCTAACCCATCTTCCTATCGTTAAAACACAATCTATTCTATACACTCTATCATACAATATCCATATGGAACACAATCTATTCCATTATCTAAAATAAATCTCTTATCATCAAAGGCTCCTAATGCCTTTTTATTTACTTCTTCACTATATATGTTATGTTTATAACTTCTTATTGTATTCATTTTCCTATATTCTTCTTTCTTATTCATCAAACAATTATAATAATTTCTAAAAGTTATTGATTTCTTTATTACATATTTCTTTATTCCCTTTAACCTCTTATCAATCTGATCACCATACTTATAAGCATATTCCTTTGCTCTCAATTCAATAAACTCACTCATTACTTTTCCACCCAACTCATCCTTAAACTTACCAATAACCTTTTCATTCTTTTTGGAAAATAACTCACTCTTCTTGCTGAAATTACTTGTATCATATACTCCAATATTTTTCTTCATATCTTTATAAACATCATCAGTTTTTATATCTAGGATAAAACTATCAGTGTCCATATACAACAATGAAACATTTTCACCATACTCTTTCTTGAAGTCATTATACAAATAATCATACATCAATATCTTTGATAAATCAAGAACTGCTGTTCCAATATAAATTGGTTTATCCATTACAATACTTTCCTTTTTCATATGAATTGCAGAAAAGTTCTCTGAAAAAACCTCTTCTCTCTCAAAACTTGGTTTATTTATCAATCTCGAAGCCTCTTTCCAAGATGTTGCGAATCTAATGTTTTGCCTGTTTCTAACATTTTCCATAGTCTTTCCAAATACAGCATTAGTCATTAATTTATAAAAGTCCCCTTCAAATTTTACTTTTGTATTTGCTCTCATATCTGTATTGAATTGAATATACTTTTTCACCCAAGGACTTTGTTTAAATTTTCAAACTCTATGAATTTTAGCTACTCTCAATCCTTCTCTCAAAAACTGTTTTAAGCTTCTCTGATGCAAAACATATCCCTCTTTATCATAGAATGTTGTTAATAACTTTTCTGTTGATTTGCCTTTAATATTAAAACTTTTATGATAATCACTGAACCATTCTTTCTTTGGGGTTTCTTACTCACATGCAAAAGGAAGGTCTTTATGCTTATTATGAAGATCACTCGGGTACCTCAAATCAACTTCAAAATAATAACCTTCTTCTTCGTCATTCAAATCCTCTTGAAAAGAAATAACAATATTGATCAAAGCCTTTTCATAATCCTTTTCTTCCACCCACTCAAATTTACCATAAGGCAGAGATTGAGACATTGCCCATCCATACAAATTATTAGCATCAAAATACATCAAATAATTACTATCTTTTTCACTATCATAATTTGGAAGGTATTTATTATTTGCTTTAGCATATCTTTTGAACATACTTGTGATATTCCACCTCTCTTGGACTTCTCAATCATCAAAAGCATATCAACATCGCTGATTAAATCTATATCTTGTTTTGTCATTTTCAACATTGCACTCCAAGCTAAACCAGGAGCTGTGAAATAGTGGGCAGGATCTAATCCATAACAATTTTTATCATGACAGAGTGATCTAAAAGCTTCAAACACATCAGCTAACAATAAAACATCTGTTTTTAGATATAAATCATGATATTCTCCAAGGTTCTTTATTTTAAATATTTTCCATATTTCTTGTGCGTGTTTATATTCCTTATCACTGATATCTTCTTCATAAATTTTATTATAGAAACTTTCTTTTGAAGGAAGTTGTGTTTCTTTAAATCTCATAAATGAATCCATATAATCATAAGGATAAATTCCCTTACTTGTAAGAATTTTCTCTTTACTTTGAATTTCATTCCTTGTTTGAATTTCCTCTCTCGTGAGAATTCCTTCTTTAATCAGAATTTCATCTTTAATCAGAATTTCCTCTTTAGTTAGAATTTCATTCATTGTTCGAATTTTCTTTATAATTAGTATTTCATCTTCAGTTAGAATATCTTCATTAATTTCCTCATTAATTCGAATTTCCTCTTTTCTTTGAATTCTCTCTTTCATCTGAATTTGAATTCTTTAAGATATGGATTTCCGTTGGCTCACAAGGAGTTCCTCCGCCCCTTTAATTGGAATTGATGCCAATTCACACATCCCACTCCTCACCACACAGTATCACATGCAAATCCAACAATGCAAAATTCAAAACAAGACGAACAAATGCAAATGTTTTACTCAGGATAAAGAAACACAGGGTACACCATGAACCAATGAATAAACCATGTTACTCAAAAAAGGGAATGTAATAAAATACATGCAATGATAATAACAAATGACTTATTCGTGAAACAATTGAGGATTCTGATCCGTCACTCGTAACACCCTCTCCCACCACCGCCGGGGACGGCGCGACATGTTACACATTTACAAAGACAATTTGCATCTCCCCACCTTAGGAACTCTTGGTGAGGGGTGAGGGGTGAGGGGTGAGGAGTGGGGCCCGGGGGGGGCAAATGAAGCCAACACATCGTTTGTCATGTGATATGACCTGTTTTTTCCATGACAGGTTTCATTGGTTGAGATAACATAAGTAAAGCTCGAACATGTGGACGTCACACAAACGGACGTCAAAACACGTATTTTAGTGTGATTGATTGAAGGGGCTCGCGGGTGGGGCCCACTGGGAAATATGCATGGACCCCCAAATGACTGACGCCCCCCTGCTTCTCCCCACCCATTCCACTCTCTTCTCACACCCACTCACGTGCCTCCTCCCACCCCAACCGCTCCCTCCCGACTCTCATGTGAGTGTCCGAAGGGAGGGGGATGTGGAGATAAAGGGAAGGAAAGGGTGGAGGTGGCGGTGGGAGTGGGGTGGCTGTCTGCACGGAGGGGGTGGTATGAGTGGAAGGAAGGGGTAGGTAGGAAGGAGGGAGGGTAGGATAGGTGGAGAGTCCCAGCGTTGCAGGTCCCTTTGCTGGCGGTAAATAAATAAAGAAACACGGCAGCGATTTTAAAAAACATAGAACTGCCCTTCCTGAAGCTCACGTGGATCAGGAGGAACAGACACTCAAACCTCCCTCATACCCTGAACTCTGAATTTATTAATGTCGTGAACAAGCTTTGGTATATCCAGGGTGATGAAGGTTGTGGTCAAGGTTCATCGAAGTTCTGTGTGCAGTTTGGAGAAGAAAGCAAATACCTATTTGGGGGATCAACCGCCCCCCCCCCGCCCTTAGACCCCTCCACGAACGCACATTTTGCTGCGGTCAATACACCTTCGTGAGACATCAGATATGAAGTTTGTGGCCAACTTTCATCAAAATGGTGTGTTTGGTTCAAAAGATAATGACTAAAGTTTTTAAGGACTGACTGACTCACTCACCTCCAGAAACTGCTCTGTCACAAAAGCTCACCTGAGTGAATTCCAGGTGAGTGAAAAAAGGAGCATCTCCCTCTTGATTGGCTGCTCATCAGGGACATTTCTCATCACTATGACTTTGCCCTTTGACATTTTGAACCAATTTTCAAATTATTTTCTCCATATTCTCATCATAACAGTTTGTTGAAAATTTAATGACAAAGCCTGAAATGGGGAAAAAGTTATTGCTTGGACAAACACACACACACACACACACACACACACACACACACACACACACACACACACACACACAAACACAAACACACACATACAAATACACACACACCCACACACACACACAAACAAACACACACATACAAATACACACACAAACACAGAAGCGCACATACACACACGCACATTCACACACACATAAACGGAAACACAAACACAAAAAACACACACACATACACACACGCACACACACACAAATACACTCACACACACACACATACAAACACACACACACACACACACGCATACACACACATACACACACACACACACACACACACACACACACACACACACACACACACACACACAAACAAACACACACATACAAACATTCACAAATACGAACACACACACAGAAAGACACAGACACACCACACACACAAACAAATACACTCACACACACGTACAAACACACACACAAACAAACACACACACATACACACGCATTCAAACACACAAACATACAAACACACACACAGAAACACACACACACACACAGGTACAAATACACACATACACACAGATACACACATGTACACAAACACACAAACAAACACACACACACAAACACACACACACATACACACATACACACACACAAACACACACACAAACACACACAAACAAACAAACACACACACAAACACACACACAAACACACACATACACACACACACACAAACACACACATACAAACACACACACACATATACACACACACACAAATACACACAAACAAACACACACACACACATACAAACACACACACACATACAAACACACACACACAAACACACACATACAAACACACGCACACACATACAAACACACACACACACAAACAAACAAACACACACACAAACACACACATACAAACACACAAATACAAACACACACACACACACACACCCACACACACACACACCTCATCGTCCTATTGAGTGCATCCACTGATTTAATCTCCTGTGATCTTCTCTCGAGAGTAAACAAATCGATCCACGTGGAACAAAATGATTCAGAGATTGTTCGAACGAGGAAACAACCCAGCTGGGAAATCACGACTCAACAACGGGCGTCGTGACGTCACTAAGTTAAACATGGCATCATCACACGAGGGTAAAAATACTCAGAAGGGATAAAATCGTGAAGACTTTTTAAATTCACTGAAAACAACAGCGAAGGGAGAAATTCTTCAAATATCTAAATCATAAAATGGAACCAAATAGTCCGATGAGAATGTGTTTATAAAGTTCTTGTAACGTTCACCATTGATATAAATATTCAGGATATGGAGTGAATGGTTCCCAGTGAAGGAAGACGGTGCTCGCAGTAAGAGGAGGAATCCCGTGAATCAACAACTCATACTTACCTGACGGGAGAGATACCGTGATCAACAAGGCGGTTCTCTCATGGTGAGACTCCCCCATTGCATTCCGGGGGGGTTGACCCTTGCGATTTCCCCAAATGTGGGAAACTCGACCGTACAATTTGTGGGAGTGGGGGATTGCGTTCGCGCTGTCCCCTGATATTTAAACAACAAACAGATAAACTGAACCTGCTTGGTGTTGGATTAATGGTTCTGGTGCCTTGGGATCGCAGGGTCTTGAGCTTGAGATCCTGTCGCGATTGAATTAAAACCATGTGGGGTTGAAAGCTTCTCATCTTTCCCAGGTCGGTGAACTCGGTACCCTTTGGCATTTGGGGCATTGCATCAGTGGCACGACCACACCTTCAGCCAGTGATGCCACCTGCAGCCTTGTGCTTTATCCGAAGCAGGAGGAGATGATAAACTTGAATTTTATGACTGGAAGGATGGTTTATATTCTTGGAGGGAAACTCATTCATCTGAAGCTGGAATGGGATTTGAACAGGAGCTTGACAGCTCATGGTGATATATTGCAGGAAGAAGAGACGTTCAGAGCAAGCAACAACTGCAATTGCTCGGCATGGGGTCCTGAGACAGGAAGGGGTCCCCGAGGGTGGGATCTCGCTTTGCAGACAAAACGAATGGCCTTGTGAGTGGTGGTAAACACAACCCAAAGGGAATGCTCCATCGTAAGAAAACAAAGCAGTGTCACGTGATGAATCGATTTAAAAAATGTTTTCCCTGATGTTTAACGAGACAGGACTGTCACTAAATGAGGAGGTGACGATAGTGTTATTTGAGAAAGCAGGTGTAATGATAACGAGGGTTAATGTACACAAATGCAACAGTAATAATAATAAAACACGTATAATTCCTAATGTTAATACACATCGATATTGTTTGACAAATCCACACCACAATTTATTGTACGATAACGAAACACTCCTCATGAGTAAATGGACCAACCCATGCGCACAACAGAACTTTGAAGTTTTTTAAATCAGAACCTGTCCCGGGGATAAAACGAAACTACCCTTGCGGTGCTGAAAAGGGGAAAATTATTCCGTTAAAAAAATGTTAAAATTCACCCGAAATTATCTTTCTTCATTACAACAATGGCAGATCCAGAAGGAGGGTCCTCCGCCGAGTACATGTGCTGAGGTGTAGTCAGTTCCCATTCAGCTTGGACAGCGCTCGCCAAGTGACTTAAGCACTCAAACCTGCACTCCAACGAAATGGTTGATAAAGATTGGCTGGCTCGGCAAGCCAAAGCGAATTGATGGTCATGGATCACACCCCTGATCGGGTTTTGGTGTGAGTTTGTGTTTCAGGCTGGCGGTGAGATTCGGGGGTTACCGACATTCTAATGGGGTAAAATAATTAGATTCGGGGGTTACCGTCATTCTAATGGGGTAAAATAATTAGATTCGGGGGTTACCGTCATTCTAATGGGTTAAAATAATTAGTAAAAGAGCAATCAGAGATTTTAGATCATCTGCACGACTTGTTTTGTGTGGTGTTTGTGTGTTGTTTGTGTCGTGTTGTGTGTTACATAATTAATGAGACATAACTGGAACTGCCACTTTATAACTGCTGGCCGTGATGACCGGGTCCCAAGTTGTCCCGCTTTAATGTAACCCCGCTTTGATCGGACACTTGATTCTGACCCATGGCGTTTGTCATTATTCAATTGAGCTAAATTCAACAACAACAAAAAAAATCAAAAAGAACCTCGTTTAAAAAAAAAAAAATCTGGCTGTCAGACCATGTGTCAGAGCAGGTTGAAATTTAAAATATGTATATATTCCCCATCAGTTCGAGATCATAATTTTGACGTTTCACATCGATCAATTAAGTGGTTCAAGAGAAATAATTTCAATAAAGATTTTCGCTCAATCCAATATGGCTGACAGACCATGTGACATCAATTGTTATTGGTGAATTCTCTGGTATCCCCAAGGCTTGTTGAACATTTGTGTGAAGTTTCCCTGAGATCTGTCCATCCTTTCTGGAGAAGAAGATGTTTGAAGGTTTTTGGGTAAATTCAATATGGCTGCCAAACCATGTGACCAATGATGTTGTATGTGCAAACGTTTTGTTCCTCATGGATAGTCGATCATACATGGGAAGTTTCACCTCAATCTGTTAAGTCGTTTCAGAGAAGATTTTTGAAATTTCATTAAAAAAATATATGGTTGCTGAATCATGTGACCGATGACTTCATCATTTTTTTTTTTCTGTGGACCAATTAATCCCAAAATGACCCTCAAATTTTTCATAGATCAAATGTCATATTCTACGTTTGGAATTATGACGTCATAACGAAGGCACCTATGACATCATAAAATCAATCTTATTCCACACGAAGTGTACTTGCCATGTGCCAAGTTGCAATTTTTTCTTTGTTGTGGTTTCAGAGACACAGAGGTTCAATTGTTCCCCGTTTCCCAACATGGCCGCCACACCACGTGAGCAAGGACATCATCATAATTATCGTTAAAACATTCCACGTAAGTATTCGCTCCTATGGTCAAAATTTTGTCTCAATCTGACAAGCGGTTGCAGAGAAAAACACGAAAGTTATGTGCGGACAAACAAACAGACAAGGAAACAAACAAACAGAGGACAGTTGTGAGAGGAACATGGCTGAGATGGAGGATCTCGTTTTTGCTCTCCTCTCGGCACGACGAAATGGCTGCGCGATTCTTGTGTCGTGCTGTAAATTTGCCTGCGTACAGGGCAAGACGCTCGTCATTGACTGTTCGGCAGAGCCGTGAGGTGTGTGCATTTCTGAGGAGGGACGAAGAGTGTGCCTCGTGGCCTCATCACGGGGCCTCAGGCATCGTCTCGTCGTGTGGTCGACGAGGAAGGTGGGCGATCATTGTGAGCAGCCCTCGTGTCAGAGAGGAACATTCGGCATATTCGTTCATGAAAAGTCGCACGGCGGAAGGTGAGCTCTCGTGTTGAATACCACCTCACGAATTACCTCACGTACGTTTTCCTGCCCAGAGAGCGGCTCGGCGCCATTTTGGGCGCATCTTCCTGCACAGGACGAAGGGGCTCGACCTCAAAATTCAACAAGTACCATCTCTGGACAGCTAAGTGCTGGAATAAAGGGAGGGTTTTCTTTCCTTTATTTTCCCCTTGTCTGTATTCAAGTCCGTGTGTGGAGGCGCCTCGACTCCAGGCTTTAATTGACCTCACGTAGAAAAAAAACGAAAAAAAAATCAGACAAATGAAAAACCACTCATCGAGTGACAACTTGGCGAAACGGAATGGCACTCGGCAGAGCGTATCCCTCCGCCAGGCTGAACAGTTTACATTTTGTCTGCCACTGATAGGTCGGATCTGATTCCTGACCTTAACCAAAATCGAATTGGCTTGTTCTCATCACCTAACCGACTCTTCCACCTCGTTTTGTCACAAGTCATCCACAACTTTTAGAGATAACATGCTATATATTGTTTTTGGCCCCGTCTCTCAACGGTGAAGAATCACCTGAAAAAATCTCGAGTCCGGATCCAGATTCAGATCTTCACCAAAATAGAATCGATTAGTCCTTGTCACACACCCATCCTGTCCACTAAGTTTCATCTGAATCCTTCCTCAACCTATTGAGGTATCATGCAACATTAGTTTGGCCCCATCTCTCAATGGTGAAGAATCAGTTAAAAATTAAATAATTCTAGTATCAAGATTTGGATTTGGATCTTCACCAAAAATGAAGCAGTTCTTCCTCATGGCACTCCCAACCTGTCCACCAAATTTCGTTTGAATCCATCCATAACCTTTAGAGATATTGTGCTGTATCGTGTTGGGAATCTGGAAACCATTATCGCACTCATCATTCAGGTCCTTCAGCTCAGTTATCTCGGGAAGTGCATGTTCCATAGATAGCTTGCAGTAGGGTGAATATACTGATTCTGGCTCACTTTTCCCCATGTAAATGAATGGGGGATTTTCAGCGATTCATATTTTTTTCCCAAAAAATAAACCCCCTTTTTATCCCAAGGTATATTTATTTGTCTCCCCTTTTAACCTGGGGACACTTTTTTTTCAAATAACCCATGCAATAAGATAAAGATTTGTTCAAGTAGCAAAGTTGTAATGTGATTTGTTAAAGGTGATTCTTAAGAAATATCTGAAACGTCTAAGCCTTGGGACACTCTTTATCAAATAACCAATGCATATTGTTTAGCTCACTCATTGAACCTATAAAGATTTGTTCATTCTCAAATTCCTTCAATAGATTAATTTTCTTTGCACAATAATCCCCATCTAAAATATTGAAAAACAAAACATGTGAATCTTTATATTTTTTAAGATACCCCTTTTGTGCCATGAAGAAATGATAAACTTCTCTTAATGCTCTTGTTTGACCACCTCCTGAGCCACATATCATTTTGAGATTATAGTATATTGTTTTTTCATTGTTCAATTGATAACCATCAAAGTTTTCAGTCCATTCAAGGATATTCATTTTTTCTTTACATCCTCTAACTTACTAGTTTTTAAATTGATTCGCTTATTTGTTTTATTTACCTTTGTTTTAGTTATGTTTTCAATAAGACTTATTTGATATTTTTCACATTCATTATGTTTTCCATTTATATACCAAGACTGAGATTTTCTCCACTCTTTAGTTTGATTAATACTTGGTTTGACCATTTATACATTGCGAAAAAATGCAGCAATAGCCCTTAAAAAACCCTAACCCATCTTCCTATCGTTAAAACACAATCTATTCTATACACTCTATCATACAATATCCATATGGAACACAATCTATTCCATTATCGAAAAAAAATCTCTTATCATCAAAGGCTCCTAATGCCTTTTTATTTACTTCTTCACTATATATGTTATGTTTATAACTTCTTATTGTATTCATTTTCCTATATTCTTCTTTCTTATTCATCAAACAATTATAATAATTTCTAAAAGTTATTGATTTCTTTATTACATATTTCTTTATTCCCTTTAACCTCTTATCAATCTGATCACCATACTTATAAGCATATTCCTTTGCTCTCAATTCAATAAACTCACTCATTACTTTTCCACCCAACTCATCCTTAAACTTACCAATAACCTTTTCATTCTTTTTGGAAAATAACTCACTCTTCTTGCTGAAATTACTTGTATCATATACTCCAATATTTTTCTTCATATCTTTATAAACATCATCAGTTTTTATATCTAGGATAAAACTATCAGTGTCCATATACAACAATGAAACATTTTCACCATACTCTTTCTTGAAGTCATTATACAAATAATCATACATCAATATCTTTGATAAATCAAGAACTGCTGTTCCAATATAAATTGGTTTATCCATTACAATACTTTCCTTTTTCATATGAATTGCAGAAAAGTTCTCTGAAAAAACCTCTTCTCTCTCAAAACTTGGTTTATTTATCAATCTCGAAGCCTCTTTCCAAGATGTTGCGAATCTAATGTTTTGCCTGTTTCTAACATTTTCCATAGTCTTTCCAAATACAGCATTAGTCATTAATTTATAAAAGTCCCCTTCAAATTTTACTTTTGTATTTGCTCTCATATCTGTATTGAATTGAATATACTTTTTCACCCAAGGACTTTGTTTAAATTTTCAAACTCTATGAATTTTAGCTACTCTCAATCCTTCTCTCAAAAACTGTTTTAAGCTTCTCTGATGCAAAACATATCCCTCTTTATCATAGAATGTTGTTAATAACTTTTCTGTTGATTTGCCTTTAATATTAAAACTTTTATGATAATCACTGAACCATTCTTTCTTTGGGGTTTCTTACTCACATGCAAAAGGAAGGTCTTTATGCTTATTATGAAGATCACTCGGGTACCTCAAATCAACTTCAAAATAATAACCTTCTTCTTCGTCATTCAAATCCTCTTGAAAAGAAATAACAATATTGATCAAAGCCTTTTCATAATCCTTTTCTTCCACCCACTCAAATTTACCATAAGGCAGAGATTGAGACATTGCCCATCCATACAAATTATTAGCATCAAAATACATCAAATAATTACTATCTTTTTCACTATCATAATTTGGAAGGTATTTATTATTTGCTTTAGCATATCTTTTTGAACATACTTGTGATATTCCACCTCTCTTGGACTTCTCAATCATCAAAAGCATATCAACATCGCTGATTAAATCTATATCTTGTTTTGTCATTTTCAACATTGCACTCCAAGCTAAACCAGGAGCTGTGAAATAGTGGGCAGGATCTAATCCATAACAATTTTTATCATGACAGAGTGATCTAAAAGCTTCAAACACATCAGCTAACAATAAAACATCTGTTTTTAGATATAAATCATGATATTCTCCAAGGTTCTTTATTTTAAATATTTTCCATATTTCTTGTGCGTGTTTATATTCCTTATCACTGATATCTTCTTCATAAATTTTATTATAGAAACTTTCTTTTGAAGGAAGTTGTGTTTCTTTAAATCTCATAAATGAATCCATATAATCATAAGGATAAATTCCCTTACTTGTAAGAATTTTCTCTTTACTTTGAATTTCATTCCTTGTTTGAATTTCC
>NC_140962.1:131014881-131026881 GCF_056783735.1 Eptatretus burgeri
GTTCGAGATCATAATTTTGACGTTTCACATCGATCAATTAAGTGGTTCAAGAGAAATAATTTCAATAAAGATTTTCGCTCAATCCAATATGGCTGACAGACCATGTGACATCAATTGTTATTGGTGAATTCTCTGGTATCCCCAAGGCTTGTTGAACATTTGTGTGAAGTTTCCCCGAGATCTGTCGATCCTTTCTGGAGAAGAAGATGTTTGAAGGTTTTTGGGTAAATTCAATATGGCTGCCAAACCATGTGACCAATGATGTTGTATGTGCAAACGTTTTGTTCCTCATGGATAGTCGATCATACATGGGAAGTTTCACCTCAATCTGTTAAGTCGTTTCAGAGAAGATTTTTGAAATTTCATTAAAAAAAATATATGGTTGCTGAATCATGTGACCGATGACTTCATCATTTTTTTTTTTCTGTGGACCAATTAATCCCAAAATGACCCTCAAATTTTTCATAGATCAAATGTCATATTCTACGTTTGGAATTATGACGTCATAACGAAGGCACCTATGACATCATAAAATCAATCTTATTCCACACGAAGTGTACTTGCCATGTGCCAAGTTGCAATTTTTTCTTTGTTGTGGTTTCAGAGACACAGAGGTTCAATTGTTCCCCGTTTCCCAACATGGCCGCCACACCACGTGAGCAAGGACATCATCATAATTATCGTTAAAACATTCCACGTAAGTATTCGCTCCTATGGTCAAAATTTTGTCTCAATCTGACAAGCGGTTGCAGAGAAAAACACGAAAGTTATGTGCGGACAAACAAACAGACAAGGAAACAAACAAACAGAGGACAGTTGTGAGAGGAACATGGCTGAGACGGAGGATCTCGTTTTTGCTCTCCTCTCGGCACGACGAAATGGCTGCGCGATTCTTGTGTCGTGCTGTAAATTTGCCTGCGTACAGGGCAAGATGCTCGTCATTGACTGTTCGGCAGAGCCGTGAGGTGTGTGCATTTCTGAGGAGGGACGAAGAGTGTGCCTCGTGGCCTCATCACGGGGCCTCAGGCATCGTCTCGTCGTGTGTTCGACGAGGAAGGTGGACGATCATTGTGAGCAGCCCTCGTGTCAGAGAGGAACATTCGGCATATTTGTTCATGAAAAGTCGCACGGCGGAAGGTGAGCTCTCGTGTTGAATACCACCTCACGAATTACCTCACGTACGTTTTCCTGCCCAGAGAGCGGCTCGGCGCCATTTTGGGCACATCTTCCTGCACAGGACGAAGGGGCTCGACCTCAAAATTCAACAAGTACCATCTCTGGACAGCTAAGTGCTGGAATAAAGGGAGGGTTTTCTTTCCTTTATTTTCCCCTTGTCTGTATTCAAGTCCGTGTGTGGAGGCGCCTCGACTCCAGGCTTTAATTGACCTCACGTAGAAAAAAAACGAAAAAAAAATCAGACAAATGAAAAACCACTCATCGAGTGACAACTTGGCGAAACGGAATGGCACTTGGCAGAGCGTATCCCTCCGCCAGGCTGAACAGTTTACATTTTGTATGCCACTGATAGGTCGGATCTGATTCCGGACCTTAACCAAAATCGAATTGGCTTGTTCTCATCACCTAACCGACTCTTCCACCTCGTTTTGTCACAAGTCATCCACAACTTTTAGAGATAACATGCTATATATTGTTTTTGGCCCCGTCTCTCAACGGTGAAGAATCACCTGAAAAAATCTCGAGTCCGGATCCAGATTCAGATCTTCACCAAAATAGAATCAATTAGTCCTTGTCACACACCCATCCTGTCCACTAAGTTTCATCTGAATCTTTCCTCAACCTATTGAGGTATCATGCAACATCAGTTTGGCCCCATCTCTCAATGGTGAAGAATCAGTTAAAAATTAAATAATTCTAGTATCAAGATTTGGATTTGGATCTTCACCAAAAATGAAGCAGTTCTTCCTCATGGCACTCCCAACCTGTCCACCAAATTTCGTTTGAATCCATCCATAACCTTTAGAGATATTGTGCTGTATCGTGTTGGGAATCTGGAAACCATTATCGCACTCATCATTCAGGTCCTTCAGCTCAGTTATCTCGGGAAGTGCATGTTCCATAGATAGCTCGCAGTAGGGTGAATATACTGATTCTGGCTCACTTTTCCCCATGTAAATGAATGGGGATTTTCAGCGATTCATATTTTTTTCCCAAAAAATAAACCCCCTTTTTATCCCAAGGTATATTTATTTGTCTCCCCTTTTAACCTGGGGACACTTTTTTTTCAAATAACCCATGCAATAAGATAAAGATTTGTTCAAGTAGCAAAGTAGTAATGTGATTTGTTAAAGGTGATTCTTAAGAAATATCTGAAACGTCTAAGCCTTGGGACACTCTTTATCAAATAACCAATGCATATTGTTTAGCTCACTCATTGAACCTATAAAGATTTGTTCATTCTCAAATTCCTTCAATAGATTAATTTTCTTTGCACAATAATCCCCATCTAAAATATTGAAAAACAAAACATGTGAATCTTTATATTTTTTAAGATACCCCTTTTGTGCCATGAAGAAATGATAAACTTCTCTTAATGCTCTTGTTTGACCACCTCCTGAGCCACATATCATTTTGAGATTATAGTATATTGTTTTTTCATTGTTCAATTGATAACCATCAAAGTTTTCAGTCCATTCAAGGATATTCATTTTTTCTTTACATCCTCTAACTTACTAGTTTTTAAATTGATTCGCTTATTTGTTTTATTTACCTTTGTTTTAGTTATGTTTTCAATAAGACTTATTTGATATTTTTCACATTCATTATGTTTTCCATTTATATACCAAGGCTGAGATTTTCTCCACTCTTTAGTTTGATTAATACTTGGTTTGACCATTTATACATTGCGAAAAAATGCGGCGATAGCCCTTAAAAAACCCTAACCCATCTTCCTATCGTTAAAACACAATCTATTCTATACACTCTATCATACAATATCCATATGGAACACAATCTATTCCATTATCTAAAATAAATCTCTTATCATCAAAGGCTCCTAATGCCTTTTTATTTACTTCTTCACTATATATGTTATGTTTATAACTTCTTATTGTATTCATTTTCCTATATTCTTCTTTCTTATTCATCAAACAATTATAATAATTTCTAAAAGTTATTGATTTCTTTATTACATATTTCTTTATTCCCTTTAACCTCTTATCAATCTGATCACCATACTTATAAGCATATTCCTTTGCTCTCAATTCAATAAACTCACTCATTACTTTTCCACCCAACTCATCCTTAAACTTACCAATAACCTTTTCATTCTTTTTGGAAAATAACTCACTCTTCTTGCTGAAATTACTTGTATCATATACTCCAATATTTTTCTTCATATCTTTATAAACATCATCAGTTTTTATATCTAGGATAAAACTATCAGTGTCCATATACAACAATGAAACATTTTCACCATACTCTTTCTTGAAGTCATTATACAAATAATCATACATCAATATCTTTGATAAATCAAGAACTGCTGTTCCAATATAAATTGGTTTATCCATTACAATACTTTCCTTTTTCATATGAATTGCAGAAAAGTTCTCTGAAAAAACCTCTTCTCTCTCAAAACTTGGTTTATTTATCAATCTCGAAGCCTCTTTCCAAGATGTTGCGAATCTAATGTTTTGCCTGTTTCTAACATTTTCCATAGTCTTTCCAAATACAGCATTAGTCATTAATTTATAAAAGTCCCCTTCAAATTTAACTTTTGTATTTGCTCTCATATCTGTATTGAATTGAATATACTTTTTCACCCAAGGACTTTGTTTAAATTTTCAAACTCTATGAATTTTAGCTACTCTCAATCCTTCTCTCAAAAACTGTTTTAAGCTTCTCTGATGCAAAACATATCCCTCTTTATCATAGAATGTTGTTAATAACTTTTCTGTTGATTTGCCTTTAATATTAAAACTTTTATGATAATCACTGAACCATTCTTTCTTTGGGGTTTCTTACTCACATGCAAAAGTAAGGTCTTTCTGCTTATTATGAAGATCACTCGGGTACCTCAAATCAACTTCAAAATAATAACCTTCTTCTTCGTCATTCAAATCCTCTTGAAAAGAAATAACAATATTGATCAAAGCCTTTTCATAATCCTATTCTTCCACCCACTCTAATTTACCATAAGGCAGAGATTGAGACATTGCCCATCCATACAAATTATTAGCATCAAAATACATCAAATAATTACTATCTTTTTCACTATCATAATTTGGAAGATATTTATTATTTGCTTTAGCATATCTTTTTGAACATACTTGTGATATTCCACCTCTCTTGGACTTCTCAATCATCAAAAGCATATCAACATCGCTGATTAAATCTATATCTTGTTTTGTCATTTTCAACATTGCACTCCAAGCGAAACCAGGAGCTGTGAAATAGTGGGCAGGATCTAATCCATAACAATTTTTATCATGACAGAGTGATCTAAAAGCTTCAAACACATCAGCTAACAATAAAACATCTGTTTTTAGATATAAATCATGATATTCTCCAAGGTTCTTTATTTTAAATATTTTCCATATTTCTTGTGCGTGTTTATATTCCTTATCACTGATATCTTCTTCATAAATTTTATTATAGAAACTTTCTTTTGAAGGAAGTTGTGTTTCTTTAAATCTCATAAATGAATCCATATAATCATAAGGATAAATTCCCTTACTTGTAAGAATTTTCTCTTTACTTTGAATTTCATTCCTTGTTTGAATTTCCTCTCTCGTGAGAATTCCTTCTTTAATCAGAATTTCATCTTTAATCAGAATTTCCTCTTTAGTTAGAATTTCATTCATTGTTCGAATTTTCTTTATAATTAGAATTTCATCTTCAGTTAGAATATCTTCATTAATTTCCTCATTAATTCGAATTTCCTCTTTTCTTTGAATTCTCTCTTTAATCTGAATTTGAATTCTTTAAGATATGGATTTGCGTTGGCTCACAAGGAGCTCCTCCGCCCTTTAATTGGAATTGATGCCAATTCACACATCCCACTCCTCACCACACAGTATCACATGCAAATCCAACAATGCAAAATTCAAAACAAGACGAACAAATGCAAATGTTTTACTCAGGATAAAGAAACACAGGGTACACCATGAACCAATGAATAAACCATGTTACTCAAAAAAGGGAATGTAATAAAATACATGCAATGATAATAACAAATGACTTATTCGTGAAACAATTGAGGATTCTGATCCGTCACTCGTAACACCCTCTCCCACCACCGCCGGGGACGGCGCGACATGTTACACATTTACAAAGACAATTTGCATCTCCCCACCTTAGGAACTCTTGGTGAGGGGTGAGGGGTGAGGGGTGAGGAGTGGGGCCCGGGGGGGGGCAAATGAAGCCAACACATCGTTTGTCATGTGATATGACCTGTTTTTTCCATGACAGGTTTCATTGGTTGAGATAACATAAGTAAAGCTCGAACATGTGGACGTCACACAAACGGACGTCAAAACACGTATTTTAGTGTGATTGATTGAAGGGGCTCGCGGGTGGGGCCCACTGGGAAATATGCATGGACCCCCAAATGACTGACGCCCCCCTGCTTTTCCCCACCCATTCCACTCTCTTCTCACACCCACTCACGTGCCTCCTCCCACCCCAACCGCTCCCTCCCGACTCTCATGTGAGTGTCCGAAGGGAGGGGGATGTGGAGATAAAGGGAAGGAAAGGGTGGAGGTGGCGGTGGGAGTGGGGTGGCTGTCTGCACGGAGGGGGTGGTATGAGTGGAAGGAAGGGGTAGGTAGGAAGGAGGGAGGGTAGGATAGGTGGAGAGTCCCAGCGTTGCAGGTCCCTTTGCTGGCTGTAAATAAATAAAGAAACACGGCAGCGATTTTAAAAAAACATAGAACTGCCCTTCCTGAAGCTCACGTGGATCAGGAGGAACAGACACTCAAACCTCCCTCATACCCTGAACTCTGAATTTATTAATGTCGTGAACAAGCTTTGGTATATCCAGGGTGATGAAGGTTGTGGTCAAGGTTCATCGAAGTTCTGTGTGCAGTTTGGAGAAGAAAGCAAATACCTATTTGGGGGATCAACCGCCCCCCCCCGCCCTTAGACCCCTCCACGAACGCACATTTTGCTGCGGTCAATACACCTTCGTGAGACATCAGATATGAAGTTTGTGGCCAACTTTCATCAAAATGGTGTGTTTGGTTCAAAAGATAATGACTAAAGTTTTTAAGGACTGACTGACTCACTCACCTCCAGAAACTGCTCTGTCACAAAAGCTCACCTGAGTGAATTCCAGGTGAGTGAAAAAAGGAGCATCTCCCTCTTGATTGGCTGCTCATCAGGGACATTTCTCATCACTATGACTTTGCCCTTTGACATTTTGAACCAATTTTCAAATTATTTTCTCCATATTCTCATCATAACAGTTTGTTGAAAATTTAATGACAAAGCCTGAAATGGGGAAAAAGTTATTGCTTGGACAAACACACACACACACACACAAACACACACACACACACACAAACACAAACACACACATACAAATACACACGCACACCCACACACACACACAAACAAACACACACATACAAATACACACACAAACACAGAAGCACACATACACACACGCACATTCACACACACATAAACGGAAACACAAACACAAACAAACACACACACACATACAAACACGCACACACACACAAATACACTCACACACACACATACAAACACACACACACACACGCATACATACACATACACACACACACACACAAACAAACACACACATACAAACATACACAAATACGAACACACACACAGAAACACCCACACACACCACACACACAAACAAATACACTCACACACATGTACAAACACACACACAAACAAACACACACATACACACGCATTCAAACACACAAACATACAAACACACACACACAGAAACACACACACACACACACACGTACAAACACACACATACACACAGATACACACATGTACACACACACAAACAAACACACACACACAAACACACACACACACATACACACATACACACACACACACAAACACACACAAACAAACAAACACACACACAAACACACACACAAACACACACATACACACACACACACACACAAACACACACATACAAACACACACACACATACAAACACACACACAAATACACACAAACAAACACACACACACACACATACAAACACACACACACATACAAACACACACACACACACACAAACACACGCACACACATACAAACACACACACAAACAAACAAACACACACACAAACACACACATACAAACACACAAATACAAAAACACACACACACATACAAACACACAAATACAAACACACACACACACACACACACACACACCTCATCGTCCTATTGAGTGCATCCACTCATTTAATCTCCTGTGATCTTCTCTCGAGAGTAAACAAAGCGATCCACGTGGAACAAAATGATTCAGAGATTGTTCGAACGAGGAAACAACCCAGCTGGGAAATCACGACTCAACAACGGGCGTCGTGACGTCACTAAGTTAAACATGGCATCATCACACGAGGGTAAAAATACTCAGAAGGGATCAAATCGTGAAGACTTTTTAAATTCACTGAAAACAACAGCGAAGGGAGAAATTCTTCAAATATCTAAATCATAAAATGGAACCAAATAGTCCGATGAGAATGTGTTTATAAAGTTCTTGTAACATTCACCATTGATATAAATATTCAGGATATGGAGTGAATGGTTCCCAGTGAAGGAAGACGGTGCTCGCAGTAAGAGGAGGAATCCCGTGAATCAACAAGTCATACTTACCTGACGGGAGAGATACCGTGATCAACAAGGCGGTTCCCTCATGTCATGACGGGTGTCCACTTGGATTCCATGTTGGTGACAGATTCTTCGGAATGCTGTGACGAGCAAAATGTTGTTGTTTCTACCTCGGTTGGTGTGACCAAGAATGCTGCTGCCACGAACGTTCCTGGTGCTGGTGGTTTCTTCGTTGGAGACAACTTGATGTCTTCAGAAGATTCGGGAGCAGACGAAAGGATATTGGAGGAACAAGCGGCTCGAGTTATGGATCTTATTTCGCCGCTCTTGGATTCGGCTGATGGACTGGCGGTGTCTTCTCCTGTGGGAGATGAGTCCTTGCCGAAATCCCAGGCTTGGGATTCAATCATTGCTGTGGCTGCTGCTGCAAGCCTACCAAAGGACTTGGACGAATCTGCACCTGGGCCTTCAGGTTCTTCGAGCGGGTGGAAAGAGCCACAAGGGACGGTGAAACAACATTCCGAGGTATCGCCCGTTTCCTCAGGCCCACCCACAGCGTTAGTCTCTCCGGGCGGTAAAGAGAACATAACGGGAAAGAACACATCAGCTGCAGCGATCATCGCGGGGTCTTCCCGGGTGTTGCGTCGAAACGCCGTACGTCTGGAGGTTATAGACAATTTCTCCATGAATCGGCATTTATTTAGTCGGTTGGTGGTGCAAGGTGCCTTGGGGTTCGGGATTTCTCAGCTTGATGCCATATTCTCCTTGCCGGGGGGGTAAGGTTTTTGAGATCGTTTTTGTGAATTACCCTTCACTCCTTCAGTTTTGGGAGCGTTGGGAGAAGTTGAAGAACCAAGAGCCGCTAAATCATTTTTCTGTGGAAGCTTTGTCAGAAAAGGGTGTGGTGAATGTGACGCTCCAAATGTATTGTGAAGTCCTGAAAAATGAGGACATTATTACATGGCTGAGTAGGTCATGTAAAGTGCTTGGCCCTGTGGTGCATATCAGAGACGAGGACGGGATTAAAACCGGAGCAAGGACGGTAAAAGTCAAACTGGAATCGGACCCTACAGTGCCTGGGGGCCTTCGGCACCTTCCAGGCAAGGTGTCTATCGGCCCATTTCGGGGATTCCTACAATACCCTGGACAAGTAAAGACATGCAACAGATGTGGTAGCACTGACCACATGGCATGGGCGTGTAGAACACCGAAATGCTACAAGTGTGGTTCCTTGGAGCACTCGGGACAAGTATGTACGAAACCACTAAAATGTAGCCTGTGTGGTAGTCTGGAACATCTCTTCCGTCTCTGTCCGAAATCCTTCGCGAATAGGGTCAAAAGCACTCGTGAATTTCTTTGGGGAAAGACCAATGGAAGTGAATCTCATGATTCTACCCTTCCAATTGACAAACAGAAAGAAATTGGAGTGCGTCTGTCGGTAGCCCAATCAGTGGTGTCACCTGAGGCCCAGTGTGCGTCCCCAATGGTTTCAAAGGTTCATTCACCTGGTGTTGGGTCGGCATCCTCAGTCACCTGGGGGGACAGCATCCAATCAGTGGGTGGAAATGAACAGGGAAATGCAGAGATCCTAAAGGAAAGGGAATCTCATAACAAAAGCTTATGTGTTAAGGGCAACATGGAGGAAGGTGTCGAAATAGAGGAGAGTCACACTCCGTTGCCCATAGCATTAGTTTCTACGGACACGAAGAAAGTTGGCTTGGAGATTGAAGGAGAAGCTTGGGGCGGTGATTTGACTACAAATCGTATATGGGATCGGGACTCGGTGCCCCATGATGGAGAGGCAGGGGAATCATGGTCCAAGCCTGCGAGACGGAGATCTAAGAAAGAGAGAGTGAGTCATGAGACGAGGAAATCGCGGGTCGGCTTGTCGAAACATAGGGAGCGTTCTCCTCTGAACAACGCCTCAGATGGCTAACGTGAAGATGCTGTCAGTTAATGTACGAAGTATTTTGAGGTCAAGTAGGAGGGCTGCGATCTTGAGAGAGATAACATCTACTCCCTTTGATGTCGCCTTCCTACAAGAATGCTTCCTGCCATCCCGTGCGAGTTACCCTGACCTCACCAAGGAGTGGCCAGGTCCTTCACATTTTTCGGGTGGCAATGCGTGCAAGAATGATGGGATTGCTGTTCTCTTTAGCCAAAAGCTCCCTTGGGTTATTAAGAGTGCTCTTGACCTTGTGCCCGGGAGAGTATGTGTTCTTGATGTCGATTTGTATGATTTGTGCTTTCGATTCATCAACGTTTATTTTCCTCAAAATCCGAGGGAGCGTATCGTTTGCTTGAAGAAAATTGAATTGTGGTTATGTACCCAACGTTTTATTGTTTTGGGGGGCGACTTCAACCTCGTAGTAGATTCCCCAGAACGGGATTCATCGTGTCTTGCTGCGAAACAAATGTTGCTCGCCTTTGACCTGAGGGACTCATTCCGGGAAGTACATTTGTCTGATCCTGGCTACACGTGGGTAGGCCATGGATTTTACGCGCAATCGCGCATCGATTATTTCTTTATTTCAAGACATTTTGGGATTCGAGGTTTTCAGAGGATTTGGAATTCTTTCTCTGATCATAGCGGTATCATGCTCGAAGTCTCATTACCAACCAGCAATCGATCAGTCGTTGGTTATTGGAAGGGAAATATTACATTGTTTAATGTTCCTTGGTCGCAAGGCATTATTAGGGAACAAATCTCCTTGTGGGTCACCCTAATCCCAGAATTTGGAAGCATTTGTGATTGGTGGGAGGATTTTAAGTCGAGAATAAAAAAGCTGTTGCTTCATTTAGGGAGAGTGATGAAGCGACGTGAAAGTAGAAACTTTACTCGCCTCTCTCTGAAGTTGCAACGTCTTTATGCCCTTCAATGTTATGGCTTTAATGTGGGACAGGACATTTCATCTGTAAAAAGCAGTATTGCTACCTATTTCCGTTGTCAAGAAGACCGGATTGTTTTTCGCAGCCCCTTGAGTGCAGTGGGACATCAGGAACGGTGTTCCCCCCCCTTCTTTCGAAGACTCATGAAACGGCGTGTGCAACCTTCCTGTTTAATCGACAACACCGGAACCACTCGGTCCGACCCCCAGGTGATCGATACCATGATCACGGATTTTTATTCAAATCTGTACAAAAGGGAGGAGGTTTCTGCGGTCGACAAAAACCAACTCCTTTCGTACTGCAGAGTTCGAGCGAGCGGATCGGCAAGCAACTCTTCTTTTACTTCAGCGGAGCTTGAGCAGGTGGTTGGAGCATTAAAGAGAGGTAAAACTCCTGGAAGCGATGGCATTGCAAATTAATTTTATCAAGTTTTCCTGCCGGAACTTAAAGCGCCACTTCTGGAAGTCTGTAAAGCGGTTTGGTCATCGAACAAGGTGCCTAAGTCTTGGTCAGAATCGCTACTGATTTTGTTCCCAAAGGAGGGTGATTTGAGGGATGTTCAGAACTGGAGACCGATCTCATTACTCAATTCTGATTACAAAATCTTTGCGTCAATGTTGTTGGGTCGAGTGCAACATGAGATCGGTGGAGTCCTGCATGTGCACCAGAGGTGTGGCACAAAAGGGAGGAAAGCCTCTGACGTTTTGCTCCTCGTTCGGGACATCCTGGCCCTAGCCGAAAACAGAAAACTAGACCTTGCAGTACTGAACCTTGACCTGGCGAAAGCATTTGACAACGTTTCCCGGGATTATTTGTGGGACCTATTGAGGGTGTTGTCCTTTGATACGAATCTGGTTCAAGCTTTGTGATGTCTTTATGATAACTCGACCGCAAAAATAGTGATAAATAATAGAGTGACAGAAGGATTTAAAGTGGAGAAAGGGGTCAGGCAAGGGTGTCCCTTATCCCCCCTTCTCTTTGTTTTGGCAACTCTCCCTCTTGTCTCGGCTTTAGAGGATAAGATGGATGGATTTATAATCCCAGGGATGGTTGGGGAAGGCATAGCCTCTCTGGCATACATGGACGATATCGTTATATTTGCTCGTAACGATTTCTCCTTATGGGAGGCTGTGGGATGCTGTATGGCTTTTGCGAAAGCATCGGGACTCCATGTCAACTTCAATAAGAGTAGGGTCTTGGTTTTTGGTGAACGGTTTGATCGGCCCAGGATTCAAGCTATGTTTGGTGGTCTGGGAGAGCAGGTGAAGGTTTTGGGAGTGTTCTTGGGGAAAGGAGAGAATCCGGCATGT
>NC_140962.1:131027381-131077381 GCF_056783735.1 Eptatretus burgeri
TCAATTTTCCCAGGTACCAAACCCCCATTTCCCCCCTTTTACTGGGTACGTAATCCCCTTTTTCTCGGGCAGCAAACCCCCTTTTCCCAAGGTACCAAACCCTCTTTTTCCCGGGTAGCAAACCCCCTTTTCTCGGGTAGCAAACCCCCTTTTCCCGGGTACAAATCCCCCTTTTTATCCCTCTTCATGGGTGCCAAACCCCCTCTTTTGCCCCTCTTCCCAGTACCAAACCCCTTGTCCCCAGCAGGCCCAGGGTCTGTGGGATTGTTGATCCACGTGGACAACAGGGGACACCCCATTCCAAAGACATGTTAATGAAGTGGATCGCAACAACTTCCACTCACGGAACCTGTTGCTTATTATTCAAAATGTACAGTATCTGGATTGTCTTAAATACTGACCCTCTCGAGGCATCCTCACATTGAGGGTACCTGTTGAGAACGACTTTAATTAACATTTAAATATATGTATTCTGACATTTGCTTTAAAGTTTCGAAAAGTTCACGTTACTATTGCAAGGTTAACCTTTTTAAAGTTTCGTTATTTCGTGAATACACTGTTTTCTCGCCATGAAGGAGGAGCCTCGAATACGTGTCTCGCTATTGGCTACGTTCAGGTCACGTGACGAAATACTTTGAATTCCGGTCCTTGTCGGCGCACTCGCAAGATTTGTAAACTCGTATGTTCTTCTTTTAAGGACCACGAGGTGGCAATGTTCGTTCATCCAGACATTCAGGGGAACGGAATCGACGAGACGGATCATTGCATGCAGGAGTCAGCCATTGTCAAGTTCACCGGCCTCCGATAACCGGTGATCGTTCATTACAACCTGCGTGAGGTCACCCGTTGGAAAATGTCACACTGGCTAATAATCTCTCAGTGTGCTTCACCTTGAGTGTGCACGTCGAACGAACGTGGAATTCACACGTCGGGCGTCATTTATATATTACATACAATTCCTCATCACGATGTATCATATGCAATCTATAGAGTTAGTAAATGGCTTTGCGCGGCTCACAAGATGAGATCGCACCTCCTGACTCGTCTCGGATCGAATCATTAAACGACTTATATTATTATATTGTCAGCTTTGTCGTTCATCATGAGTGTTTCACGTCATCCATGGGATATGAGACCCACATTCCAGGGTACTTCCGTTCCCTGACAAACGGACGTTCAAGATCCCATGGGTGGACGTTAAAGCTGGTGTCGTGACTTGTCTCGAGCTGCTTCGCCAAAACTCTGCGTCCGAGTGACGTATGTCCGGGGAGAAATTAATTCCCTCGAGGGAAAAACAAAATTAAGTCTGTCACGAACCGGTTGGCCATGCCTGACGTTCGAATGAAGGTGGCAGTCATTTGGAATTTGTTCAATGCAGCAATTACTCGCCCGTTATTTACGCTGGACACAATGGGATCTTCAACATTCACCAGCTGATGCACTAATGCTAGCAGACGGTACATCCGGCTTACCCATCCCATCAAAAAGGCAGTGGAAACATTTATGCCTCACCCTGCATATGAAACACCAGGATTACATTTATAGGTTGGTCAGGATTCAAACCCAGACTCAACAGCTCCGAGGTGAGGTTGGGATGCCTCGAGGCTGTTTTATCAGTCCAACGACACATTGGTCTAAAAATATTGAGTATGTAATATTGCACTGCATTTGCATGTACCGAAGGTCATGCTGCTTGTGAGTTTTTGAATATGTTGTGTATTTTGTGCAGAAAAATATCTTTGCCCACAAATGCCACCAAGCCAATATGCAGAGTCAACGCATGGCACAGATATCAAAAGCATTGATTCTTCCTCTTCGCTTCATGAAGCTCCCGCGGTCTCGCCCTCACATCTCCGTGCTTCAAACGGGTGTGTTCATCGACTCCCTATTTATCAGAGACCTGGCTTGCTTTCCAGCGTCGCTTCTGCATCACGTTCTCGAGCACCAGCACCACAGCAGCCTGAACAGCTGAGCCTGATGCAGGTGAAGGATATCCTTGGAGAGCATGAGTTCACTCTGAGTCTGAGTCACTGGATCAAATCAACAAGGACTGGCTTCTTTCTACTTGGTCATGCAGCTCGGTTGTAATGGTCTATTGCTGGTTTGTGATGCAAAGAAACAGGAAAAAGTCACCGGGGGGATAATCACATCCTGGAGGATGTGACGGTTGGATGGAGGACCTCGAAATGGACCATGATCTCCAAAAATGTTTGTTGGTTAGATGTAGTGAAAACATGTTAAACAGCGCTAGAATGTACCGAAAATATCTGAGGAGACGTTTGGAATGACTGCAATGTTTGAAATTCGTGAATGGGAAAATCAACTCCTTGTAACTCTTCTTGTGTCGCTGTCTTGGGGTTAACTGCCATGGGTGTGCATTTGCTGCAAATCGGTTTCCATTTCAGGGTCTCAAGCCCAGCACAATGCCACACATGTCAGGTCAGCGCCAACGCTATGAAGGGAGTGAATGTGTCCATTTCTCTATTTTCACATCGATTTAAGGCTCATCATGGACCTTGTTCATTTATCTCATGCACGACAAAGACATTCGTGAACATCACTGTACTTTAATGTGATTTACAACATGAGTAGAGAATGGACAAATGCATGTATATAATACATGGGGTTTGAACCTGAGTTCCAAGCATCATTTGCAAGCAGTTCAAATTGAACCACAAAACAGGCCAACCCAACCACATAAATTACAGGAAAGTATAAAGCTGGGGCGTCCATGAAGCAGTCACCAGAATACGGTATTTACACTTGTATGAAGCCTGCGTGGTAGGAATACGTTAGAACAAGCACTGTCGATGGACAGTAATTGGGTCTGAAGCCAAGAAAGCGTTTGCAAGATGTGTTTTTACATTAATGTCATGCAGGACATTACATGGAAAAAATTTTTTTGCAGGGGTGGAACCACTTTTTCCCCCAGAAAAAATATCCAATTTTTCCAAACGGTAGAACCCCTTTTTCCCCCTTTTCCCGGGTACCAAACCCCCTTTTCCCCCTTTTCCCAGGTACCAAGCCCCTTTTTCCACCTTTTCCCGGGTAAAACACCCCCTTTTCCCCCTTTTCCTGGGTACAAAATCCCCTTTTTCCTCCTTTCCCTTGGTACAAAACCCCCTTTTCCCCCCTTTTCCCGGGTACAAAACCCCCTTTTTCCGGATACAAAACCCCCTTTTCCCCCTTTTCTCAGGTACAAAAGGCCCTTTTCCAGGTACAAAACCCCCTTTTCCCCTTTTCCCAGGTACACAACCCCCTTTTCCCGGGTACAAAACCCCCTTTTTCCCCTTTTCCCGGGTAGAAAACCCCCTTTTCCCGCGTACCAAACTTCCTTTCTCCCCCTCTCCCTGGTATCAAACCCCCTTTTTCCCCCTTTCCCTGGGTACCAAACCCAATTTTCCCGGGTACCAAACCCCCATTTCCCCCTTTTCCCGGGTACGTAATCCCCTTTTTCTCGGGTAGCAAACCCCCTTTTCCCCGGGTACAAAACCCTCTTTTTCCCAGGTAGCAAACCCCCTTCCCCCCTTTTTCCCCCTTTTCCAGGGTACTAACCCCCTTTTTCCCCCTTTCCCGGGTACAAATCCCCCTTTTCACCCCTCTTCCTGGGTGCCAAACCCCCTCTTTTCCCCCTTTTCCCGGTACCAAACCCCTTGTCCCCAGCAGGCCCAGGGTCTGTGGGATTGTTGATCCACGTGGACAACAGGGGACACCCCATTCCAAAGATATGGTAATGAAGTGGATCACAGCCATATTGTTTTATTAGAAATTCGAAAACACACACCTGGCGGTTTCACCATCTTCATGTCATTGGTACAAAAAAAAAAGTCAGCTAAACAAAAAAGAACCTCCAACATTCGGAGCAATTAAACAAATACTTTGCATTTTGCAGTACCTGTCTTACTTTTGTCCATACATTGACAATCTCAAGGGGTTTTCAAACACTCAATGAATGTAATGGGAACACATGCCACAAACTACCCAGGCTTGGGAAACATTTTTTTCCACAAGGCTTTCTCCCTGACAGAGGCTCTTCCCAAAAGTCTCAAACAGACAACGATCTCGTTGAGGAAGATGGCCACAAAGAGATCAGGGTCCCAGTTGAATCTTCCAAAGATGGCCAGGCATCTGCATTTCCACAGCGCAGTCTTCGCCGCACATAGAATCCTCCAATATGTTGTTTTCTGCAAAGCAGGAACTCGCACACATATACCGTTCATTACCACTTCCTGTGTTAACATATCTGGAAACAGGGTGGAAAGCCAACGCACGTTTATAATACCCCAAGACCTTTGGGCAAATACACATGACCACATGTAGTGGGAAACAGATTCTGGTTGACTACACCCAGCATACGGACATTCCACTGTTCGGGTAAGACCACGTGTGAAGCATTGAAGACGTGAGGGGAGGAAACCCTGAACATGTAACCATGCCAGGTCACTGTGATGACCAGGCATCAACGACGATGCGATAGACAGCCAAAATGAAGAACTCCACCCCACCGAGGTTCCCCGAATAATACTTGTTTCTTCACCAGCGGAGACATGTAGTTTTAAAGCTGGAAATGTGACCTTCTCCAAATTTTTCAACTCATAATCCACAATCGCTTGTTTCAGTAGATCATAGGGATACATGGGAAACCAATTGTAGGGACCTGTTAATCTGAAGTCAAACAAGTCCCACCCACGCAGGATAGGTCCCATATTGTAACGGATGAGCGCTGCCAATCCCCACCGTTCCCCATTCAGTGGCCCCAAATGACATGCGACAGAAGCTAAGCAAAGCCATAAAGGAAGATCTGGGCAACCTCTGCCCCCACACACCTCCCTTTTACACAATTCGATCCAGCTCGGTTTAAAAATCCATGATGCACAGAAGAACCCGTGAACGATCCCCTTTAATCGACGAACGACGCCGGGTAGGGGAGGCAGCACTTCAGCTAAAGTCCTCAACATGGGAAAAAATTGTCCCTTGACAATCAGTGCTTTGTCCCGAGAGGCAAGCTTCCGTTCCTTCCATTCTCTGCTGCACTTTCTGATCTGTGACAACTTGTCCCGCCAGTTACATGCCGGATTCTCTCCTTTCCCCAAGAACACTCCCAAAACCTTCACCTGCTCTGCCAGACCCCCAAACATAGCTTGAATCCTGGGCCGATCAAACCGTTCACCAAAAACCAAGACCCTACTCTTATTGAAGTTGACATGGAGTCCCGATGCTTTCGCAAAAGCCATACAGCATCCCACAGCCTCCCATAAGGAGAAATCGTTACGAGCAAATATAACGATATCGTCCATGTATGCCAGAGAGGCTATGCCTTCCCCAACCATACCTGGGATTCTAAATCCATCCACCTTATCCTCTAAAGCCGAGACAAGAGGGAGAGTTGCCAAAACAAAGAGAAGGGGGGATAAGGGACACCCTTGCCTGACCCCTTTCTCCACTTTAAATCCTTCTGTCACTCTATTATTTATCACTATTTTTGCGGTCGAGTTATCATAAAGACATCGCAAAGCTTGAACCAGATTCGTATCAAAGGACAACACCCTCAATAGGTCCCACAAATAATCCCGGGAAACGTTGTCAAATGCTTTCGCCAGGTCAAGGTTCAGTACTGCAAGGTCTAGTTTTCTGTTTTCGGCTAGGGCCAGGATGTCCCGAACGAGGAGCAAAACGTCAGAGGCTTTCCTCCCTTTTGTGCCACACCTCTGGTGCACATGCAGGACTCCACCGATCTCATGTTGCACTCGACCCAACAACATTGACGCAAAGATTTTGTAATCAGAATTAAGTAATGAGATCGGTCTCCAGTTCTGAACATCCCTCAAATCACCCTCCTTTGGGAGCAAAATCAGTAGCGATTCTGACCAAGACTTAGGCACCTTGTTCGATGACCAAACCGCTTTACAGACTTCCAGAAGTGGCGCTTTAAGTTCCGGCAGGAAAACTTGATAAAATTCATTTGCAATGCCATCGCTTCCAGGAGTTTTACCTCTCTTTAATGCTCCAACCACCTGCTCAAGCTCCGCTGAAGTAAAAGAAGAGTTGCTTGCCGATCCGCTCGCTCGAACTTTGCAGTACGAAAGGAGTTGGTTTTTGTCGACCGCAGAAACCTCCTCCCTTTTGTACAGATTTGAATAAAAATCCGTGATCATGGTATCGATCACCTGGGGGTCGGACCGAGTGGTTCCGGTGTTGTCGATTAAACAGGAAGGTTGCACACGCCGTTTCATGAGTCTTCGAAAGAAGGGGGGGGAACACCGTTCCTGATGTCCCACTGCACTCAAGGGGCTGCGAAAAACAATCCGGTCTTCTTGACAACGGAAATAGGTAGCAATACTGCTTTTAACCGATGAAATGTCCTGTCCCACATTAAAGCCATAACATTGAAGGGCATAAAGACGTTGCAACTTCAGAGAGAGGCGAGTAAAGTTTCTACTTTCACGTCGCTTCATCACTCTCCCTAAATGAAGCAACAGCTTTTTTATTCTCGACTTAAAATCCTCCCACCAATCACAAATGCTTCCAAATTCTGGGATTAGGGTGACCCACAAGGAGATTTGTTCCCTAATAATGCCTTGCGACCAAGGAACATTAAACAATGTAATATTTCCCTTCCAATGACCAACGACTGATCGATTGCTGGTTGGTAATGAGACTTCGAGCATGATACCGCTATGATCAGAGAAAGAATTCCAAATCCTCTGAAAACCTCGAATCCCAAAATGTCTTGAAATAAAGAAATAATCGATGCGCGATTGCGCGTAAAATCCATGGCCTACCCACGTGTAGCCAGGATCAGACAAATGTACTTCCCGGAATGAGTCCCTCAGGTCAAAGGCGAGCAACATTTGTTTCGCAGCAAGACACGATGAATCCCGTTCTGGGGAATCTACTACGAGGTTGAAGTCGCCCCCCAAAACAATAAAACGTTGGGTACATAACCACAATTCAATTTTCTTCAAGCAAACGATACGCTCCCTCGGATTTTGAGGAAAATAAACGTTGATGAATCGAAAGCACAAATCATACAAATCGACATCAAGAACACATACTCTCCCGGGCACAAGGTCAAGAGCACTCTTAATAACCCAAGGGAGCTTTTGGCTAAAGAGAACAGCAATCCCATCATTCTTGCACGCATTGCCACCCGAAAAATGTGAAGGACCTGGCCACTCCTTGGTGAGGTCAGGGTAACTCGCACGGGATGGCAGGAAGCATTCTTGTAGGAAGGCGACATCAAAGGGAGTAGATGTTATCTCTCTCAAGATCGCAGCCCTCCTACTTGACCTCAAAATACTTCGTACATTAACTGACAGCATCTTCACGTTAGCCATCCGAGGCGTTGTTCAGAGGAGAACGCTCCCTATTTTTCGACAAGCCGACCCGCGATTTCCTCGTCTCATGACTCACTCTCTCTTTCTTAGATCTCCGTCTCGCAGGCTTGGACCATGATTCCCCTGCCTCTCCATCATGGGGCACCGAGTCCCGATCCCATATACGATTTGTAGTCAAATCACCGCCCCGAGCTTCTCCTTCAATCTCCAAGCCAACTTTCTTCGTGTCCGTAGAAACTAATGCTATGGGCAACGGAGTGTGACTCTCCTCTATTTCGACACCTTCCTCCATGTTGCCCTTAACACATAAGCTTTTGTTATGAGATTCCCTTTCCTTTAGGATCTCTGCATTTCCCTGTTCATTTCCACCCACTGATTGGATGCTGCCCCCCCAGGTGACTGAGGATGCCGACCCAACACCAGGTGAATGAACCTTTGAAACCATTGGGGACGCACACTGGGCCTCAGGTGACACCACTGATTGGGCTACCGACAGACGCACTCCAATTTCTTTCTGTTTGTCAATTGGAAGGGTAGAATCATGAGATTCACTTCCATTGGTCTTTCCCCAAAGAAATTCACGAGTGCTTTTGACCCTATTCGCGAAGGATTTCGGACAGAGACGGAAGAGATGTTCCAGACTACCACACAGGCTGCATTTTAGTGGTTTCGTACATACTTGTCCCGAGTACTTCCACTCACGGAACCTGTTGCTTATTATTCAAAATATACAGTATCTGGATTGTCTTAAAGACTGACCATCTCGAGGCATCCTCACATTGAGGGTACCTGTTGAGAACGACTTTAATTAACATTTAAATATATGTATTCTGACATTTGCTTTAAAGTTTCGAAAAGTTCACGTAACTATTGCAAGGTTAACCTTTTTAAAGTTTCGTTATTTCGTGAATACACTGTTTTCTCGCCATGAAGGAGGAGCCTCGAATACGTGTCTCGCTATTGGCTACGTTCAGGTCACGTGACGAAATACTTTGAATTCCGGTCCTTGTCGGCGCACTCGCAAGATTTGTAAACTCGTATGTTCTTCTTTTAAGGACCACGAGGTGGCAATGTTCGTTCATCCAGACATTCAGGGGAACGGAATCGACGAGACGGATCATTGCATGCAGGAGTCAGCCATTGTCAAGTTCACCGGCCTCCGATAACCGGTGATCGTTCATTACAACCTGCGTGAGGTCACCCGTTGGAAAATGTCACACTGGCTAATAATCTCTCAGTGTGCTTCACCTTGAGTGTGCACGTCGAACGAACGTGGAATTCACACGTCGGGCGTCATTTATATATTACATACAATTCCTCATCACGATGTATCATATGCAATCTATAGAGTTAGTAAATGGCTTTGCGCGGTTCACAAGATGAGATCGCACCTCCTGACTCGTCTCGGATCGAATCATTAAACGACTTATATTATTATATTGTCAGCTTTGTCGTTCATCATGAGTGTTTCACGTCATCCATGGGATATGAGACCCACATTCCAGGGTACTTCCGTTCCCTGACAAACGGACGTTCAAGATCCCATGGGTGGACGCTAAAGCTGGTGTCGTGACTTGTCTCGAGCTGCTTCGCCAAAACTCTGCGTCCGAGTGACATATGTCCGGGGAGAAATTAATTCCCTCGAGGGAAAAACAAAATTAAGTCTGTCACGAACCGGTTGGCCATGCCTGACGTTCGAATGAAGGTGGCAGTCATTTGGAATTTGTTCAATGCAGCAATTACTCGCCCGTTATTTACGCTGGACACAATGGGATCTTCAACGTTCACCAGCTGATGCACAAATGCTAGCAGACGGTACATCCGGCTTACCCATCCCATCAAAAAGGCAGTGGAAACATTTATGCCTCACCCTGCATATGAAACACCAGGATTACATTTATAGGTTGGTCAGGATTCAAACCCAGACTCAACAGCTCCGAGGTGAGGTTGGGATGCCTCGAGGCTGTTTTATCAGTCCAACGACACATTGGTCTAAAAATATTGAGTATGTAATGTTGCACTGCATTTGCATGTACCGAAGGTCATGCTGCTTGTGAATTTTTGAATATGTTGTGTATTTTGTGCAGAAAAATATCTTTGCCAACAAATGCCACCAAGCCAATATGCGGAGTCACCGCATGGCACAGATATCAAAAGCATTGATTCTTCCTCGTGTGGCTTCGCTTCATTAAGCTCCCGCGGTCTCGCCCTCACATCTCCGTGCTTCAAACGCGTGTGTTCATCGACTCCCTATTTATCAGAGACCTGGCTTGCTTTCCAGCGTCGCTTCTGCATCACCTTCTCGAGCACCAGCACCACAGCAGCCTGAACTGCTGAGCCTGATGCAGGTGAACGATATCCTTGGAGAGCATGAGTTCACTCTGAGTCTGAGTCACTGGATCAAATCAACAATGATTGGCTTCTTTCTACTTGGTCATGCAGCTCGGTTGTAATGGTCTCTTGCTGGTTTGTGATGCAAAGAAACAGGAAAAAGTCACAGGGGGGATAATCACATCCTGGAGGATGTGACGGTTGGATGGAGGACCTCGAAATGGACCATGATCTCCAAAAATGTATGTTGGTTAGATGTAGTGAAAACATGTTAAACAGCGCTAGAATGTACCGAAAATATCTGAGGAGACTTTTCGAATGACTGCAATGTTTGAAATTCGTGAATGGGAAAATCAACTCCTTGTAACTCTTCTTGTGTCGCTGTCTTGGGGTTAACTGCCATGGGTGTGCATTTGCTGCAAATCGGTTTCCATTTCAGGGTCTCAAGCCCAGCACAATGCCACATATGACAGGTCAGGGCCAACGCTATGAAGGGAGTGAGTGTGTCCATTTCTCTATTTTCACATCGATTTAAGGCTCATCATTGTCCTTGTTCATTTATCTCATGCACGACAAAGACATTCGTGAACCTCACTGTACTTTAATGTGATTTACAACATGAGTAGAGAATGGACAAATGCATGTATATAATACATGGGGTTTGAACCTGAGTTCCAAGCATCATTTGCAAGCAGTTCAAATTGAACCACAAAACAGGCCAACCCAACCACATAAATTACAGGAAAGTATAAAGCTGGGGCGTCCATGAAGCAGTCACCAGAATACGGTATTTACACTTGTATGAAGCCTGCGTGGTAGGAATACGTTAGAACAAGCACTGTCGATGGACAGTAATTGGGTCTGAAGTCAAGAAAGCGTTTGCAAGATGTGTTTTTACATTAATGTCAAGCAGGACATTACACGGAAAAAAACATTTTTGGGGTGGAACCACTTTTTCCCCAGAAAAAAAATCTAATTTTTCCATGCGGGAGAACCCCTTTTTCCCCCTTTTCCCGGGTACCAAGCCACCTTTTCCCCCGTTTTCCTGGGTAAAACACCCCCTTTTCCCCCTTTTCCTGGGTACAAAATCCCCTTTTTCCTCCTTTCCCTGGGTACAAAACCCCCTTTTCCCCCTTTTCCCGGGTACAAAACCCCCTCTTTCTCGTGTACACAACGCCTTTTTCCCGGGTACAAAACCATTTTTCCCCCTTTTCCCGGGTACCAAGCCCCCTTTTCCCCCTTTTCCCGGGTACCAAGCCCCCTTTTTCCCCCTTTTCCCAGGTAAAACAGCCCCTTTTCCCCTTTTCCTGGGTACAAATCCACCTTTTCACCCTTTTCCAAGGTACAAAACCCCCTTTTCCCGCTTTTCCCGGGTACAAATCCCCTTTTCACCCTTTTCCCGGGTACAAAACCCCTTTTTCTCCTTTTCCCAGCTACAAAATCCCCTTTTCCCCCTTGTCCCAGGAACAAAATCCCCTTTTCCCCCTTTTGCCATATACAAAACCACCTTTTTCCCCATTTTCCTGGGTACAAAACCCCCTTTTTCCCCCTGTTCCTGGGTACAAAACCCCCCTTTTTCTGGGTACAAAACCCCCTTTTTCGCCCTTTTCCCGGGTACAAAACCCCATTTTCCCCCTTTTCTCGGGTACGAAGCCCCCTTTTCCCCCTTTTCCAGGATACAACACCCCCTTTTTCCCACTTTTCCCAGGTACAAATCGCCCTTTTCAAACTTTTCCCGGGTACAAAACCCCCTTTTCCCCCTTTTCCCAGGTACAAAATCCCCTTTTTCCCCCTTTCCCTGTGTACAAAACACCCTTTTCTCCAATTTTCCCGGGTACAAAACCCCTTTTTCCCCCTTTCCCAGGTACAAAACCCCCTTTCCCCCTTTTTCCCGGGTACAAAACCCACTTTTCCCGTGTACAAAACCCCCTTTTTGCCCTTTTCCCGGGTACAAAACCCCTTTTTCCCCTTCCCCCGGGTAAAACCCCCTTTTTCCCTTTTCCCGGGTACAAAACCTCCTTTTTCCCAATTTCCCTGGGTACCAAACCCAATTTTCCCAGGTACCAAACCCCCATTTCCCCCCTTTCCTGAGTACGTAATCCCCTTTTTCTCGGGTAGCAAACCCTCTTTTTCCCGGGTAGCAAATCCCCTTTTCCCCCCTTTACCGATGTACAAAACTTCCTTTTCCCCATTTTCCCGGGTACAAAACCCCCTTTTCCCCCTTTCCCGGGTACAAACACGCCCTTTCCCCCTTTTCCCGGGTACAAAACCCACTTTTCCCGGGTTCAAAACCCCTTTTTGCCCTTTTCCCCGGTACAAAACCCCCTTTTTCCCCTTCCCCGGGTAAGAACCCCTTTTTCCTGGGTACAAAACCCCCTTTTTCCCCCTTTCCCTGGGTACCAAACTGAATTTTCCCAGGTACCAAACCCCCATTTCCCCCTTTTCCTGGGTACGTAATCCTCTTTTTCTCGGGCAGCAAAACCCCTTTTCCCCGGGTTCCAAACCCTATTTTTCCTGGGTAGCAAACCCCCTTTCCCCCTTTTCTCGGGTATTAAACCCCTTTTCCCAGGTACAAATCCCCCTTTTTATCCCTCTTCCTGGGTGCCAAAACCCCTCTTTTCCCCCTCTTCCTAGTACCAAACCCCTTGTCCCCAGCAGGCCCAGCGTCTGTGGGATTGTTGATCCACGTGGACAACAGGGGACACCCCATTCCAAAGACATGTTAATGAGCAACTTCCACTCACGGAACCTGTTGCTTATTATTCTAAATATACAGTTTCTGGATTGTCTTAAAGACTGACCATCTCGAGGCATCCTCCCATTGAGGGTACCTGTTGAGAACGACTTTAATTAACATTTAAATATATGTATTCTGACATTTGCTTTAAAGTTTCGAAAAGTTCACGTAACTATTGCAAGGTTAACCTTTTTAAAGTTTCGTTATTTCGTGAATACAGTTTTCTCGCCATGAAGGAGGAGCCTCGAATACGTGTCTCGCTATTGGCTACGTCCAAGTCACGTGACGAAATACTTTGAATTCCGGTCCTTGTCGGCGCACTCGCAAGATTTGTAAACTCGTATGTTCTTCTTTTAAGGACCACGAGGTGGCAATGTTCGTTCATCCAGACATTCAGGCGAACGGAATCGACGAGACGGATCATTGCATGCAGGAGTCAGCCATTGTCAAGTTCACCGGCCTCCGATAACCGGTGATCGTTCATTACAACCTGCGTGAGGTCACCCGTTGGAAAATGTCACACTGGCTAATAATCTCTCAGTGTGCTTCACCTTGAGTGTGCACGTCGAACGAACGTGGAATTCACACGTCGGGCGTCATTTATATATTACATACAATTCTTCATCACGATGTATCATATGCAATCTATAGAGTTAGTAAATGGCTTTGCGCGGCTCACAAGATGAGATCGCACCTCCTGACTCGTCTCGGATCGAATCATTAAACGATTTATATTATTATATTGTCAGCTTTGTCGTTCATCATGAGTGTTTCACGTCATCCATGGGATATGAGACCCACATTCCAGGGTACTTCCGTTCCCTGACAAACGGACGTTCAAGATCCCATGGGTGGACGTTAAAGCTGGTGTCGTGACTTGTCTCGAGCTGCTTCGCCAAAACTCTGCGTCCGAGTGACGTATGTCCGGGGAGAAATTAATTCCCTCGAGGAAAAAACAAAATTAAGTCTGTCACGAACCGGTTGGCCATGCCTGACGTTCGAATGAAGGTGGCAGTCATTTGGAATTTGTTCAATGCAGCAATTACTCGCCCGTTATTTACGCTGGACACAATGGGATCTTCAACGTTCACCAGCTGATGCGCTAATGCTAGCAGACGGTACATCCGGCTTAACCATCCCATCAAAAAGGCAGTGGAAACATTTATGCCTCACCCTGCATGTGAAACACCAGGATTACATTTATAGGTTGGTCAGGATTCAAACCCAGACTCAACAGCTCCGAGGTGAGGTTGGGATGCCTCGAGGCTGTTTTATCAGTCCAACGACACATTGGTCTAAAAATACTGAGTATGTAATATTGCACTGCATTTGCATGTACCGAAGGTCATGCTGCATGTGAATTTTTGAATATGTTGTGTATTTTGTGCAGAAAAATATCTTTGCCAACAAATGCCACCAAGCCAATATGCAGAGTCAACGCATGGCACAGATATCAAAAGCATTGATTCTTCCTCGTGTGGCTTCGCTTCATGAAGCTCCCGCGGTCTCGCCCTCACATCTCCGTGCTTCAAACGCGTGTGTTCATCGACTCCCTATTTATCAGAGACCCGGCTTGCTTTCCAGCGTCGCTTCTGCATCACCTTCTCGAGCACCAGCACCACAGCAGCCTGAACTGCTGAGCCTGATGCAGGTGAACGATATCCTTGGAGAGCATGAGTTCACTCTGAGTCTGAGTCACTGGATCAAATCAACAATGATTGGCTTCTTTCTACTTGGTCATGCAGCTCGGTTGTAATGGTCTCTTGCTGGTTTGTGATGCAAAGAAACAGGAAAAACTCACAGGGGGATAATCACATCCTGGAGGATGTGACGGTTGGATGGAGGACCTCGAAATGGACCATGATCTCCAAAAATGTATGTTGGTTAGATGTAGTGAAAACATGTTAAACAGCGCTAGAATGTATCGAAAATATATGAGGAGACGTTTGGAATGACTGCGATGTTTGAAATTCGTGAATGGGAAAATCAACTCCTTGTAACTCTTCTTGTGTCGCTGTCTTGGGGTTAACTGCCATGGGTGTGCATTTGCTGCAAATCGGTTTCCATTTCAGGGTCTCAAGCCCAGCACAATGCCACACATGTCAGGTCAGGGCCAACGCGATGAAGGGAGTGAGTGTGTCCATTTCTCTATTTTAACATCGATTTAAGGCTCATCATGGACCTTCTTCATTTATCTCATGCACGACAAAGACATTCGCGAACATCACTGTACTTTAATGTGATTTACAACATGAGTAGAGAATGGACAAATGCATGTATATAATACATGGGGTTTGAACCTGAGTTCCAAGCATCATTTGCAAGCAGTTCAAATTGAACCACAAAACAGGCCAACCCAACCACATAAATTACAGGAAAGTATAAAGCTGGGGCGTCCATGAAGCAGTCACCAGAATACGGTATTTACACTTGTATGAAGCCAGCGTGGTAGGAATACGTGAGAACAAGCACTGTCGATGGACAGTAATTGGGTCTGAAGCCAAGAAAGCGTTTGCAAGATGTGTTTTTACATTAATGTCATGCAGGACATTACACGGAAAATTTTTTTTTGCAGGGATGGAACCACTTTTTCCCCCGGAAAAAATATCCAATTTTTCCACACGGTAGAACCCCTTTTTACCCCTTTTCCCGGGTACCAAGCCTCCTTTTCCCCCTTTTCCCGGGTACCAAGCCCCTTTTTCCACCTTTTCCCGGGTAAAACACCCCCTTTTCCTGGGTACAAAATCCCCTTTTTCCTCCTTTCCCTTGGTACAAAACCCCCTTTTCCCCCCTTTTCCCGGGTACAAAACCCCTTTTCCCGGGTACAAAACCCCCTTTTCCCCTTTTCCCGGGTACAAAAACCCCTTTTCCAGGTACAAAACCCCCTTTTTCCCGGGTACACAACCCCCTTTTCCTCCTTTTCCCGGGTAAAACACCCCCTTTTCCCCCTTTTCCAGGGTACAAAATCCTCTTTTCCCGGGTAGTAAACCCCGTTTTCCCGGGTACCAAACTTCCTTTCTCCCCCTCCCCCTGGTAACAACCCCCCTTTTCCCCCCTTTCCCTGGGTACCAAACCCAATTTTCCCGGGTACCAAACCCCCATTCCCCCCTTTCCCAGGTACGTAATCCCCTTTTTCTTGGGTAGCAAACCTCCTTTTCCCCGGGTACCAAACCCTCTTTTTCCCGGGTCGCAAACCACCTTTTCCCCCCTTTTCCCGAGTACAAAACCCCTTTTTCCCCATTTACCGATGTACAAAACCCCTTTTTCCCCCTTTTCCCGGGTACAAATCCCCCTTTTTACGCCTCTTCCTGGGTGCCAAACCCCCTCTTTTCCTCCTCTTCCCGGTACCAAAACCCTTGTCTCCAGCAGGCCCAGGATCTGTGGGATTGTTGATCCACGTGGACAACAGGGGACACCCCATTCCAAAGATATGGTTTTGAAGTGGATCACAGCCATATTGTTTTATTAGAAATTCGAAAACACACACCTGGCGGTTTCACCATCTTCATGTCATTGGTACAAAAAAAAAGTCAGCAAACAATAAAGAACCTCCAACATTCGGAGCAATTAAACAAATACTTTGCATTTTACAGTACCTGTCTTACTTTTGTCCATACATTGACAATCTCAAGGGGTTTTCAAACACTCAATGAATGTAATGGGAGCACATGCCACAAACAACCCAGGCTTGGGAAACATTTTTTTCCACAAGGCTTTCTCCCTGACAGAGGCTCTTCCCAAAAGTCTCAAACAGTCAACGATCTCGTTGAGGAAGATGGCCACAAAGAGATCAGGGTCCCAGTTGAATCTTCCAAAGATGGCCAGGCATCTGCATTTCCACAGCGCAGTCTTCGCCGCACATAGAATCCTCCAATATGTTGTTTTCTGCAAAGCGAGACTTCCACTCACGAAACCTGTTGCTTATTATTCAAAATATACAGTGTCTGGATTGTCTTAAAGACTGACCATCTCGAGGCATCCTCACATTGAGGGTACCTGTTGAGAACGACTTTAATTAACATTTAAATATATGTATTCTGACATTTGCTTTAAAGTTTCGAAAAGTTCACGTAACTATTGCAAGGTTAACCTTTTAAAAGTTTCGTTATTTCGTGAATACACTGTTTTCTCGCCATGAAGGAGGAGCCTCGAATACGTGTCTCGCTATTGGCTACGTCCAGGTCACGTGACGAAATACTTTGAATTCCGGTCCTTGTCGGCGACTCGCAAGATTTGTAAACTCGTATGTTCTTCTTTTAAGGACTACAAGGGGGCAATGTTCGTTCATCCAGACATTCAGGCGAACGGAATCGACGAGACGGATCATTGCATGCAGGAGTCAGCCATTGTCAAGTTCACCGGCCTCCGATAACCGGTGATCGTTCATTACAACCTGCGTGAGGTCACCCGTTGGAAAATGTCACACTGGTTATAATCTCTCAGTGTGCTTCACCTTGAGTGTGCACGTCGAACGAACGTGGAATTCACACGTCGGGCGTCATTTATATAATACATACAATTCCTCATCACGATGTATCATATGCAATCAAAAGAATTAGTAAATGGCTTTGCGCGGCTCACAAGATGAGATCGCACCTCCTGACTCGTCTCGGATCGAATCATTAAACGATTTATATTATTATATTGTCAGCTTTGTCGTTCATCATGAGTGTTTCACGTCATCCATGGGATATGAGACCCACATTCCAGGGTACTTCCGTTCCCTGACAAAAGGACGTTCAAGATCCCATGCGTGGACGTGAAAGCTGGTGTCGTGACTTGTCTCGACCTGCTTCGCCAAAACTCTGCGTCCGAGTGACGTATGTCCGGGGAGAAATTAATTCCCTCGAGGAAAAAACAAAATTAAGTCTGTCACGAACCGGTTGGCCATGCCTGACGTTCGAATGAAGGTGGCAGTCATTTGGAATTTGTTCAATGCAGCAATTACTCTCCCGTTATTTACGCTGGACACAATGGGATCTTCAACGTTCACCAGCTGATGCGCTAATGCTAGCAGACGGTACATCCGGCTTAACCATCCCATCAAAAAGGCAGTGGAAACATTTATGCCTCACCCTGCATGTGAAACACCAGGATTACATTTATAGGTTGGTCAGGATTCAAACCCAGACTCAACAGCTCCGAGGTGAGGTTGGGATGCCTCGAGGCTGTTTTATCAGTCCAACGACACATTGGTCTAAAAATACTGAGTATGTAATATTGCACTGCATTTGCATGTACCGAAGGTCATGCTGCTTGTGAGTTTTTGAATATGTTGTGTATTTTGTGCAGAAAAATATCTTTGTCCACAAATGCCACCAAGCCAATATGCGGAGTCACCGCATGGCACAGATATCAAAAGCATTGATTCTTCCTCGTGTGGCTTCGCTTCATTAAGCTCCCGCGGTCTCGCCCTCACATCTCCGTGCTTCAAACGCGTGTGTTCATCGACTCCCTATTTATCAGAGACCCGGCTTGCTTTCCAGCGTCGCTTCTGCATCACCTTCTCGAGCACCAGCACCACAGCAGCCTGAACTGCTGAGCCTGATGCAGGTGAACGATATCCTTGGAGAGCATGAGTTCACTCTGAGTCTGAGTCACTGGATCAAATCAACAAGGACTGGCTTCTTTCTACTTGGTCATGCAGCTGGGTTGTAATGGTCTATTGCTGGTTTGTGATGCAAAGAAACAGGAAAAAGTCACAGGGGGGATAATCACATCCTGGAGGATGTGACGGTTGGATGGAGGACCTCGAAATGGACCATGATCTCCAAAAATGTATGTTGGTTAGATGTAGTGAAAACATGTTAAACAGCGCTAGAATGTACCGAAAATATATGAGGAGACGTTTCGAATGACTGCAATGTTTGAAATTCGTGAATGGGAAAATCAACTCCTTGTAACTCTTCTTGTGTCGCTGTCTTGGGGTTAACTGCCATGGGTGTGCATTTGCTGCAAATCGGTTTCCATTTCAGGGTCTCAAGCCCAGCACAATGCCACACATGTCAGGTCAGGGCCAACGCTATGAAGGGAGTGAGTGTGTCCATTTCTCTATTTTCACATCGATTTAAGGCTCATCATGGACCTTGTTCATTTATCTCATGCACGACAAAGACATTCGTGAACATCACTGTACTTTAATGTGATTTACAACATGAGTAGAGAATGGACAAATGCATGTATATAATACATGGGGTTTGAACCTGAGTTCCAAGCATCATTTGCAAGCAGTTCAAATTGAACCACAAAACAGGCCAACCCAACCACATAAATTACAGGAAAGTATAAAGCTGGGGCGTCCATGAAGCAGTCACCAGAATACGGTATTTACACTTGTATGAAGCCTGCGTGGTTGGAATACGTGAGAACAAGCACTGTCGATGGACAGTAATTGGGTCTGAAGCCAATAAAGCATTTGCAAGATGTGTTTTTACATTAATGTCATGCAGGACATGACACGGAAAAAATTTTTTTGCAGGGGTGGAACCACTTTTTCCCCCGGAAAAAAATATCTAATTTTTCCACGCGGTAGAACCCCTTTTTTCTCCTTTTCCCGGATACCAAGCCCCCTTTTCCCGGGTACCAAGCCCCCTTTTCCCCCTTTTCCCGGGTACCAAGCCCCCTTTCCCCCCCCTTTTCCAGGGTAAAACATCCCCTTTTCCTGGGTACAAAATCCCCTTTTTCCTTCTTTCCCTGGATACAAAACCCCCTTTCCCCCCCTTTTCCCGGGTACAAAACCCCCTTTTCCCCCTTTTCCCAGGTACAAAAGGCCCTTTTCCAGGTACAAAACCCCCTTTTCCCGGGTACACAAGCCCCTTACCCTTTTTCCCGGGAACAAAACCCCCTTTCCCCCTTTTCCCGGGTACAAAACCCCCTTTTCCCCCTTTTCCCGGGTACCAAACTTCCTTTCTCCCCCTCTCCCTGGTAACAAACCCCTTTTCCCCCTTCCCTGGGTACCAAACCCAATTTTCCCGGGTACCAAACCCCCATTCCCCCTTTTCCCGGGTACGTAATCCCCTTTTTCTCGGGTAGCAAACCCCCTTTTCCCCAGGTACCAAACCCTCTTTTTCCCGGGTCGCAAACCCCCTTTTCCCCCCTTTTCCCGAGTACAAAACCCCTTTTTCCCCCTTTACCGATGTACAAAACCCCCTTTTTCCCGGGTACAAATCCCCCTTTTTACGCCTCTTCCTGGGTGCCAAACCCCCTCTTTTCCCCCTCTTCCCGGTACCAAACCCCTTGTCCCCAGCAGGCCCAGGGTCTGTGGGATTGTTGATCCACGTGGACAACAGGGGACACCCCATTCCAAAGATATGGTTTTGAAGTGGATCACAGCCACTTCCACTCACGGAACCTGTTGCTTATTATTCAAAATATACAGTATCTGGATTGTCTTAAAGACTGACCATCTCGAGGCATCCTCACATTGAGGGTACCTGTTGAGAATGACTGTAATTAACATTTAAATATATGTATTCTGACATTTGCTTTAAAGTTTCGAAAAGTTCACGTAACTATTGCAAGTATTATCAAACCAATATATTCGAGTTTTGTTTTTTAATTAATTTTCTGAAATTTGTTAAATTTCTTTTTCACATGGAAGTTGTGGATTACAATGTGTTAATAAAGGTGTAAAAAGTCTGATTTCATGGATTTAATTCCAGGTTATATGGCATCAAAAGGTGAAAAATTTTGAAAGGGGGTGTGGACTTTCAACTGACACTGCATTCCGACTTGTTCTCCATCCCAGTAAACATGACGTCTTCCAATCCACTGCAAAGTGCCTTCTTTGTCTCTCCCCAACTCTTTCCAGATCTTTTTACAATCTTCCTGCTCTTTTGTCGTTCTCCCAGTTGTCGGTGTATATTTGTTGATGTATCTTTTTGTATTTTTCATTTCTCTTTGCAATCGATGGCGCTGGATTTGTTGTTCTTTCCATCCCATGTGTGGCATCATATACTCGCACCTGTTCCTGGAAATTTTTTGCTTTGATGTGTTGTTTGATGTCTCGATGCAGATGATGGATGACTAAACGCTTTATTGGACACAGAACAGTTGAAGGGTTTTTCTCGGGTGTGTATTCTTTGATGTTGATAGAAGTTAGATAAATGATTGAACACTTTGTTACACTCAGAACAATTGTAAGGTTTCTCTCCAGTGTGTATTCTTTGATGCACCAATGCAATTGATGAATGAGTAAAGGTCTTGTTACACACAGAACAATTGTAGGGTTTCTCTCCGGTGTGCAATATCTGGTGCTCATGAAAGTGTGATGACTGATTAAACGTTTTGTTGCAAACAAAACACTTGTGGGGTTTCTCTGCTGAATGTGTTTTTTGATGACGAAATAAATTTGATGAAGAACAAAAAGCCTTCCAGCATTGTGAACACTTGTAGAGTTTCTCCCCCGAATGTGTTTTTTGATGACGATATAAATTTGATGAAGAAAAAAAAGCCTTCTTGCATTGTGAACACTTGGGGGGTTTCTCACCAGTGTGCAACGTTTGATGTGTCATCAGATATGAAGAAGAAGTTTAAAACTTATTTTAAACTCATTAGTTTAAAACAGGAGAATGATTTTCTCCCCCCCCCGACTCTCGGCGCATGAGATCAAAAGAGGAGACCGATCTCTGTCCCATTGAGCACATGTTACATTGAGACTTACTGATTTCCGTTTATATTTTCATTCAACTCAAAGAGTCGAGTATATTCACTTAATCAGAGAGACATAAAGAGAGACATCACCGTGGACATCACCATTTTTTGATCACTATCGAGTATATTCACTTTATCTATTCAAGCACGAAAGAAAAAAGCTATTCCACATTCGGTTTCTTAAAATGCAGAAGTGTCTTTTTCAGAGTACATTCGTGCAGAGAGAAAATGAGTCATGCTGCCTCAAGTCATTGCCCGTGCGGAACACGCCCTGGAAATACCATTGTTTCGTAATCTCCCATGACGTTATGACGCACGGTTCATATAAACCGACTTTGTGTGCTGAGTGCGTTTCATTCACAGAATGGATTGTACAGATTCTTACGAGAACCTTACGGATCAATCGTTTTTACCAGATGACAGGTGAGATTCTCAACCCAATTTATTATATATTGTTTAAAACAGAATTAAATCACTGTACGACCAATAATTATTGTATGTCTTTTCTGAACAGGATGTCCCCAATAAGGGTTTCGTTGATTACCGATGTGGAGAACGAATTATCTGAATTACACAACGAATGGATACAGATGAACGACTGTATTCAAGAGATTTATTCCTTCAGGAATGAACTAAACGATATTATTTTTGAATGGAAAGAATTACTCTTGCGCCCTGTAATCTTGAAAGACCTGACTTCAAGGTGAGAAACATAAACGTGCATGTGTGTATCTATCTCTCTATCTGTCTATGTATCTGTCTCTCTCTGTCTGTCGATCTGTATGTATATATGTCTCTCTGTCCATTTGTCTCTCTGTCTGCCTATCTCTCTCTCTCTCTCTCTCTCTCTCTCTCTCTCTCTCTCTCTCTCTCTCTGATTGTCTCTGTTTGTCTGTTTATCCCTCTGTCTATATCTCCCTTGAGTGTTGGACTCATGATTATTATGATTATTATTATTATTATTATTATTATTATTATTTTCAGTTTAAAAACCTGTCTGGATGAACCAAGAATACAAGTTAATCGTCTGCAGGAATCTGACATGAAACCCAAGACATCTGAAGCAGACTGCTTGGAAATATTCTCCATATTTACAACTGAATGTTCAATATTTTTAATGTTGATAAATTATATTTGCTTTGCTTTTAATTATTTTATTCTTAATTACAAGAAAATAATAAAGATGTAAAGGGGGGGTCGGTGCGCTCCCCCAACTACCCATCACCCCCTCATCTCACCCCTCCCTCCCTGTGTGTGTGGGGAAGGGTGGGGGGGTGGGATGAGGGGGGTGGTGGGTCAAAGGTGGGGGCTCACAGGGGGGATGAGGGGAGTGGGTGAGCTTGCGTGGGCGGGGCTTGTGTGGCTTGGGTTTCTGTGGGCGGGGCTTGTGTGGGCGGGGTTTATGTGGGTGGGGTTTTTGTGGGCGTGGCTTGTGTGGATGAGGTTTCTGTGGGCAGGGTTTCTGTGGGTGGGACTTGTGTGGGCAGGGTTTCTGTGGATGGGTTTCTGTGGGCGGGGTTTCTGTGGGTGGGGTTTCTGTGGGCGGGGCTTGTGTGTATGAGGCTTCTGTGGACGGGTGGGGTTTTTGTGGGTGGAGCTTCTGTTGGTGGGGCTTCTGTGGGTGGTGTTTGTGTGGGTGGAGCTTGTGTGGGGTGGGGTTTATGTGTGTGGAGCTTGTGTGGATGGGTGGGTGTGTGGATGTGTGGGTGGAGCTTGTGTGGATGGGTGGAGCAAATTTTTTAATTTAATAAACATGTTGTGTGTGGGGAACTAATTAACTAATCAGTAATTATGTGAATATGATGAATGTCGTTTTTGTGGGTGGAGCTTGTGTGGGGTGGGGTTTGTGTGGGTGGAGCTTGTGTGGTGTGGGGTTTATGTGTGGATGGGCAGGGATTGTGTGGGTGGGGTTTGTGTGGGCGGAGGCAAAAGGGGCGGAGTTAAAAAGGGGAGGAGTCAAAATGTTTATTTTATCTTTGTCTTTTGTAATTCCTGTGAATAAAATGAACCTAAAATCTCTTTCCCCTTTAAATCATACACCTTATAAGTCCAAGGAACTGTATCTCTCACATCAACGATTTTAAAAAGCTCATTTGTCCACCGCTTTGCATAACCTTTTTCAAAATGAGATTTCCACCTTTATATTCTTACTATATCACCAACTTTGAACTTAGGCTTTCTGACATTAATCTCTTTTTCATATTCTAATTTTGTAAATGTTTCTGATGGTTTGGTATTCGTTGAGGTGTGACTCGTATCATTATACTTCTCTACAATATCCTGAATAAAAGATGACCATTGTTGAGAACCGAGTTGGGTGAATTTTTCATGTCGTCTCTCTTTTAAAGTGCGATTGAAGCGCTCAATAACAACCACTTTTCCTTCATTAAAGGTCCCATGACACTCAAAACTTTCTGGTTATTTATATATTAACTTGACCTTCCTTGTGAAGAAATCACCAATGTTTTTTTTTTTTAATCAAAAATGGGATAATTAGACCAATATTTCGAACATTTCTGGTGCTTTTCACAACTTGCTATGCCCCGCCCCTTAAAAAAGTTGACTTCAGCGAACTGCAGCGTTCACGTCATCTCCAGAACGCGACTTGCACAGAGTGGATTGACTAGATGTCGTGCGCCGTATAACGTACGTACAAATGCATTGTGCACATGTGTTTGCGATCTCACTGATCGTCTTAATTCCTGTGATTGTTTCGCGGAATAGAAATTCTGCTTCTGAGCCATGTATGCACAACAATCACGAGGCAATTATTTATCCCTTTACTACCTTGTCGTAGTCACGTACAAATCCAATACATGTATGCACAATAAAGGGCTATACCATGTCCACAAAATATAAAATGTGACTGTTGAACCTTTCCATTAAAAAAAGAAACTTACAGGGACATTTCAGTAAAATATTAGAGATTAATATTGCATCATTTCAAGGTGCAAGGAGGTAATTTTAAAATCAAACAATGTGAAAAACCTGCACCCACATTTTGCAGCTTATTGAATTGTTTGTTGAAACCAGCCTGCTGGGATAGGTACCATTCCACATACGTGCAAGCCAGGTTATGGCTGCACTCGACATACATGGGTTTATTCTAAAGTGAAGGTACTGCTTCCATTGGCTTGCTATTCATTAACATTTAGCCAAAATGCTGCAATAAATGAACAGTGAAAAATATGTTGGCACAACTCTGAAAGACAAATTTATCTGTCCTATTACACGGCCTCATAGCCTCGGGACTCTTACGCATTGACTTATACATTGTGTGCATGCTAATACAAGTTACTTGTCAACTCTGGAGTCGAGACTAGTCCGATAAATCCGTCGTCCGTCCGACGAGGCTGCTAAATCTGACGTGCTGCAGCTTTCTTTTATTATTCTCTTTTCTTCATTGTTTTCTACTGGCGCAACATGACGACAGTAGGAATAAAATAAATAAAAATGCAAGGGAACGTCAGATTTATCGGACTACTCTAGACAATTGTGTCACAAGGTGTGTTCTGCACACAAGCTTTCATCGTATCCGGACAGCGAGATTGCTTCGTTTTATGCGCGGAGAGATACGGCCGATGACATGCGCTGGCCTTATGATTCATTCGCCGCGGTGCAACATGTCCGCTGCGCTGCGCTGGTCACGTCACCTCACTAAAATATTTATGATATTGAGCAGTATGCAAGTCGAATTTACATTATTGAATTACGAATAGATTGTCCAACCAGTTGTTATTGCCAAGTCTTCCTTCAATGTCCTCCCGATCATCATGTATTCTGGGAATTTCATCGCCATTTTCCTCTGCTTGTCCTGCTTCGGGCTCGAACTGGTAAGGCCGTATTTCATTTCCAGCTACCTGAACTTCACCTCCCGCGACTAAGTTATCCAACAATTCTCCATGTGATTCAGACCAAAATCCTTCATTTCTCTCACACTCGCTGTCGCTACCAGACAAATCAAAGTCCATGCCATCCATTATTCAAAACCAAATATTTGATTTTTTTAAACCAGAAATGAACGAAGCGATTGAGTCGACTAATCAAATGTGGAAACACACAGGAAGCCAATATAATCACGTACACAACCAACCCGAGTAATTTACGTGCAGCCTTTGTCGTTCTGCAGTTGACGTCATGTGGGTTACGCCCCTTTCAGTTGATTTCGGCAGATTTTTTAGGGGCGTTCCCGAAGAGGTTTGTTTTTTTTATTTTACATTTTACTGAACGATTATTGTGAAAAAACATTGTCAGACCTGAAATCACGATGAAAAACTCCTATAGGACATATATATATATATATATATATATATATATATATATATATATATATATATATATATGCAATTTCAGTGCTTTTGGGTGTCATGGGACCTTTAAAAGGTACTGTATAATGTAATGCTGTTATTTTTTAGAAAATTCATCAATGTCTTGTTATAGAACTCTCTACCCTCATCAGTCCACAAATTTTTAGGTTTTCTCTCTTTTATTAAATATATTGTTACGTTTGAGGGGGGGGGTATGCATTCAAAGGGTAATTAGGATGTTTAATTAGGTATGCCATGCTGTTCGAGTTTACCAGGATCTCGATGTAATAAGTAGTAATTCAGGGGTGATAAGTTGTCTCGTAAATGTTAATTTCTTCAAGGGGGAAATGATAAATGTCACGTAATTAGATCGGGACACGGGATAGGGTAAGTGTGTCTGCGTAAGGCCAAAAAAAAAAAAAATGTTGCATTGGCGTAACGGGTCACTGAAAAATAGGGTCGGTCGGTCGGGATCTTTTTTTTTATTTTTTTATTTTTTTTCCTCATAAATCCCTCCCAAAAACTCCCCCGGCTCGAGTACCACCCTTTTTGTCGGTGGGTTCTGTCCGAAACACTTCCGGGTTTTTGCGATCGCGATCGCAATCAACAAGATACTTGAAAACGATAGCAAAACAACAAAAATAGCAATAAAATAGGGTCGGCAAAATTTTTCGATAGCAAAAAAACAAAAAAAACGTAGGGTCGGCGGAATTTTTAGGGTCGGGCGGGTTACGCCAATGCAACATTTTTTTTTTTTTGGGCCTAAACCCCTTTTGGTATTCTCTGAGGACTGGCCGTGACGTCACAGGACAGTTCAGCGGATGGCTCCGCCCCGTGATCACGATTGGCGGAAGGCGACGGCAGTGGGCCAATAAACGGCTCGATTGGGAGTGACGAGGACGAAGGATAAAAAGGTTCTGTTCGGGGTTGAAAAGAAAGAAGAAGAAGATTACAACCAGAAGATTGTGGTTTTTTTGGTGTGGTTCCCTGTGGCGGCAGAGAGAGCGTCCTGGTTGCTGTGCTGAGTGGATCGTGCTCTTGATCGTGCCTGGGAGCCCTGCCGATCCTCGTGCCTCGCTTTGGTTGGCTCTAGGGTTCTGCTGACTCGGAATACGGGGTCGGGCGGCGGGTGGACCTGCCTCCCTCTCCTGCTCGCGGCTTGGCGCGGGAGCTGGTTCCCTGGCGGCTGTGGGCGAACTTGGGCCAGGACCAGGAGGTTGACAGCATCGCGGTTTCTCCTGCCCCCCCCCCTGGCGAGAGCAAGGCCGGCTCGTCCGGCGCCGATCCAGGGACAGTTGCGTCCACACCACGGTCCAGCCTGACCACCAGAGATAGCTACGTTTTGTGTGTGTGTGTGTGTGTGTGTGTGTGTGTGTGTGTGTGTGTGTGTGTGTCTGCTTGGCGCCTTAGAGGGTTTGAGATCTGTATATTCATTGGAATTGTCTGTGTTTTTCCCCACGCCCGATCCCACACCATCCCGTTGAATCGCCCCGGATCCCTCTTCTTGCCGAGTCTTGTTATTTCTGGTAATTATAAAAAAGGAATAAACATCATCAACTTAGTGAAAAGTGACTCGTGCCACCTTCCTCGTCCCGTTTGCGGTAGGGCGATTAGAACCGCCGTCTTTGGGTTATATAAAAATAAATCGCCTCCATCGTTTCGGCTCATTCTACGTTGGCGGGACTGTTCAAGTCCCGTGGACGTCACAATATGTTGAAAGGCTAACATCAGAGTATTACCTGTTTTGTTTTTTGAAATGACAACCCACGCATATCTACTCCTCAAATCAATAACGGTTAAAGCATACTTGTACCCCTTATCATTATTGAGTTCAATCAAATCAGCGGACCAGATATAATCAACTTCCTTGGAATAAACCTTCCTTCTCTGAAACTTTGTGATTATTGTTATATGTAATTAATAAGTTAATAGTTTTTCAGTCTTAATGACATCATTCGAGCCTATAAGTTTTTTGAATTTCCAACCCCAAGTTTCAATTTAGTACTGATCATCTTCTTCACGATGAACCTATCAACTTTTTCTATCAAGGTTGGATTTTGTATCAGAGACAAATTATACAACATTTCTCTCTCGGCATTATGTTTTTCTTCCACAGTTGTGGTATTCCCATAATCAATATCGTGCCTCATGCACACTTCATCAACCCTATTGATGGGTTTACTCCATGGTTTAAGATTGTCTGCCTCATCTAATCTTTTATCCAAGTTTGTTCCTGGACCACAGAAAGAATACCCTGGAAGATGGAATTCCCCTAGTATTCCAGTAGTTGTAAATTTATTTCTTGATAAAAACTTTTGTATATCTCTTCCACGTTTGTGTTTGGAGACAAATTTAGTCTTTTTCGAGCCACTCACCGAACATGTACCTTTTTGTATAACCCTATTATTTTTACTTTTAAAATATGAGATTTTTTAGTATTTAGTTTTCTTTTTACATTTGAGACAATCACTCATTTATTCATGAGAAAAATTCCTGCAGAGTGCGAAAACCTTTTTCGTTTCCAGCATGCACATTTGAATCTTAATTTTTAAAACATAAAGAATCCTCAGAAATGTCTTAACTCTCTCGTCCATTTATTTAAGAAAAAAAATGAAAAGCTTTCATTAAAGTCAATCACACCAACATCATCAATAATATAATCTTTATCTCCACTTTCTCGTTTATATCTTCTCCCTGAAAACAATGTTAATAGTCTTGTCAAAAATATTTCTCATAGACTTGACAATTCTTTGTTTTCCTCCTCGGTACGTTGAGATTTATTTAATTTCTGTAATACCACCAATCTTTTTTGAATCTCACTGGTTTCCATATTTTTATATTTATTTATTCTCTCTTTCCTATTTATCCTCCCCCTCTCTCTTCTCTCTTTCTTCCTTCTCTCTCTTTCCTCCTTTTCTCTTTCCTCCTCTCCTTCTCTCTCTCTCCTCCTTCTCTCTTTCCTCCTTTGTCTCAATTTCTTCAACTCCTTCCTCGTCCCTTACTGTCCTTGAATGACTTACACCCCATAGAATATCATACATATATTCATCAGGATTTCTTGTTATTCCTGTATCCAAAATAATTTTTTTTACAACAGGAAACCAATAAAAATTTCTTTTGAATTTCTAAAAGAGCCTTATGTTTTCTTAACTTTATAATCTTTTCATTATTTAACATTCTAATTAAATCTAAAGTTGTCGGTTTATCAACATCAGCATAATGCCAATCTTTTATTGAAAATACCTCATTCTTAGATTGTAGAACATATTTATTAAAATACCGAATACCCTTTTCTTGAAGGTATGCTTGGAAAAAGAAATGATAATTTTCTCGAAGCCTTCTTGTTGTCATTTATGTATGAGAAATATATGACAGATAAATATTATGACATGAAACACCCCCCATCTTCCCACAGTTAAATCATTTTGTATTTCCTTACTTATTATGTATAATCCTGTTTTTTTCTGTTTTCATGAGATAAACTAGGGCAAAACCATTATTAAATTTAACCTTATTAAATTATTTTATTTGTTGTTTGCTAATTGTGCTTCCACAAAACTCATTATCAGCACCAAGTAGATAATATTCTTCTTACGAGACTGATTTAATTGTTCCATTTCTTCTAGGTTAAATGACCTATATACACTATATACCTAAATAAATACCCTAAATCATTCATATAATTCCCCCATTGTTCTATTCTCATACAAATGATACGCCCTTCTTTGTTAAAATTTATATGAATTGGAACTGGGAATTCTGTATGACCTGGAGATAAAATCAATACTTCTGTATCTTTGGAATACACAGCTGTTTTATTTGAGGATATATATTGTGATAAATCACTTAATCTCACCAAGTCATTCGTGTCAGTTTGGCTTGGATAATTTTTTTAATTGAAAGCATTTTTCATATTAATATTTTTTGTTATACTATATTTCTGTCGTTCAGCCTGTGCCTTTGTGTCATAATTTGATAAATCAATATCCAGTTCTTGAGATACACCAAAGATAGAACCATCTTTACCAACATCAGTAATTTATATTAGATTAAAAATAATGTCATTAAAAAATTTATTTTTGTTGAGTTGAAATAACACATATAGACATAATTGACCACAACACTTGGAATTTAATTATTGGACTTGAAATGTTTGATAAACACCATTCTGTAAGAATTTTATAACTTCAACAGGTGTTGGAAGACCAAAACTATCAAAATAATATTTATCTTGACGATTAAAAATACAAAGCCAATGAGAACCGTTCCCATTATTATCTTCTAAGTTCATAATAATATTCTTTGTATGTTTAGACACGTTTGTGAGTTCATGTCTCATACAAATAACCACATTATGAATTTTTAATTTCTTACAATATTTGACAAGTTCTAAATTTGATGTTGTATTCTTTCCAAATTCTTTAAACCACTCATCAATGCTCATTTATTTATTAGAAAGATATTGTTGCGGATTCGCGCCCGCCGGCGTGCGAACGGCCACGTAACTCGAATCGCGGCACATCGCCCACCGGACGGACAATCCCGTCGTGACCCTCTCGGACTAACGCCGGGAACTAGTCACGGGTGGGCCTTTCGGCCTCACCACGATCGTGCCAATCGGCCCCCCTGCGTGGGATAGGGTTGCTCGCCAAATTCGACCTACCTAAGTACCCACACGGAGGGTAGACCGGGCGATCGCACCTCGCCGCAGGTCGACTTCGGACACGGGCCACTTTAAGCGATCCGTTCCGTACTATCGGGATAACCGAGCGGTGTTATCGTCAACCTCGACGGTTCGATTAATTATTGGGCGTATTTAGCCCACGACCAACCCTTTACGTGAAGTAAGATGGAGATTCAATAAAAGAAAAGACGAAGCGAAACGGGAAAAACAGTTCAACATAAAGCACATTTATTCCGCGGCAAACGGAAAGCACACATATACAATTATGCACCAAAAGCAAATGTAAAAGTAACACGACAATTCTGCACAAAAAGCAAATGTAACAAAAGAGACACAATGCAGATCTACTACCGACTACCGAGCACATGGCAACACTTATACAGTTTTACTTCACAGACGGCGCCGACAACACAAACACTCCAAAGCAAAAGAAAAAGGGGCCACCCTCATCGACAAGGGGGCAGACGGGCCTGGGGCCGAGACCGCGTCGAGCCTACCCGTCTGGTGATGAGCCGCAAAATGGCGGCGGCGCCCCGACTCCGCGGGCCTCGCTGGCACTGCCTGGAATGGGGAGGGAACGGGGCCCCCTTCTCACACTATCTCAGCGCGGGGGAAACAGGAGGGGGTTGTTGATGCTCGGGGGAAAGAGGATATCTGGCTGGCTTGGGTCCCGCAACGAGCGACTCCACTGCGACCTCGGTCGCGTTACCGGCCTCCCCTCTACGCAGCTCCCCGACTCTGACACGAGCGCAGACCTCCACAAAGCTCCTTGGCTTCTCCAGCCTCCCCGGACCCCGACAGACACTCTCTCGACTGATTTCGCCGCCGCCACAACTCTCCAACTCTCTTCTCTTCTCAACTCCCTCCAACTGCCCAACTCTTCAACTCTTCCCAACTCTTGCTCACTGCCTTTCTCCCCAACTGCTTCTTCTCAACTCTTTTCAACTGCCTCCAACTCTTTAACTCTTCCCAACTGCTTCTTCTCAACTCCTTCTTCTCAGACTGAATTGATTTGCTCCGCGCTCGGCACTTTATAGTGCGACAGGAGAAACCATATGCAGACTTTTGGATCAGGAATGGCTCGGGGGCGGAGCCACGCTCCCCATTGGACAGAGGAAAAGTGGGCGTGAATCATTCTTGATCCGCGAATCTGCATATAGCGATTATACTCCGACGCGCCTGGAGGCGGGGCCAAATCGCCCCACGCTCGCTGATAGGACGGAACAGAAGTGGGCGTGAACCATTCTTGATCCGATTTCTCGGAAAGGCTGGTGTTTTTGCACCCGCTGCTCGGTGCGCGCCCTGTACGAGTCCAGTATCGGTGCCCACAAGCGGCGCGGGAATGGCGGTGATGCGATGGTTGCGAGGGCGAGATGTGACGGTAAAGGTCGTGGCTGTTGGCGTTGCTGTTGTTGTGAAGCGGCGTTGCGGTTGGTGGTTGGTGTGTGAAAGCGGTTGTGGAGAAGGTGGATGTTGTGAATGCGGTTCTGGAGAAGGTGGCTGTGGTTGTCGAGATGCGGTTCGTGGTGGTTGTGGTGGTAGTAATGGCGGTTGGTCCAAAATAAAGATAGTAAAAGAAAAACGGCTATCTTAAAGGGTCGCAGCCCGAATGAATGACATTTATTCCCTCTAAACAACGGGTTTGGGCTAACTACACATATACTTACAGAGATATCTCACCTACGGGACCTGAATGGTGGTTTGCGAATTTCGTCAACCACAACACTACCCCCTCCCCTTTTTACAGACTCGTCCCGAGTCATCAAATTTTCGTGTGCCATAATGTGTAGTTTTCCCCTAGTACATTTTACCTACGGATCCCTGAGTGTGACATTCATGGTATTCGTGTCCCCAAAATAAATAACCTGAGGGCTGACTAACTACCTAAACAAACTCACTCACACGGACGACTTAAATAAAATTGCCGGCGCTAGGACAGACATGCCGGGGGCGCACTCATATGTACAGTACATCTTAACCTTAACTTACAAATTTTACACTAAACCATGGCCCAGAATCAATGAACTCTGCAAAAAGAAAGCAGTTAGCAGGGAGCCAGGCTGCTCGCATGCAGTCTCTGACTCAAACAATGCAGGTGACAGGGAACGTGGCCGGCTGCTCACACGCAGTCCAAGGCCTTCCCTTTTGAACTGAACGCAGTGAACCACAACGGTGCATGGGCTGCACAAACGCAGTCTCCGTGCCAGCTCAAGTGGCACACGCAATGAACACAACAAATGGATGGATGAATGGATGGACGCAAACACGGTGCACGGGCCGCCACTGCAGGCCCGTGTTGTAGCTGCCAACAGGGCAGTTCTCGCAGCTTGCAAACTGTTGCTTTCTGATCCTGGCGCACATGGCAATGAAAAGGGGGGGGGGGCAAAGCTAAAATTGAACGGGGCTGGTGAACAGGGGCAGTGGGCATGGCATGGCAAAGGTGATCAGGCAAACACAGCCTGCAGAACAAGGCCGCTGCAGGCAAACACAGCCGGCAGATGAACTGGCCGGCACAGGCCTTGCAGAAAACAGCTGCAGACGATCCGGCCGGTACAGGCCTTGCAGCACAGCAGCTGCAGCCGATCCAGCCGGCACAGGCCTTGCAGCAAAACAACAGCTGCCGATGAAGCTGGCCAGCCTTTGCCGTTCAGTGGAGGTTGGTGGAGGGAGTGCGGTGGTGCTGGCCACTCGGAAGGCGGGCTCGGACCTACTCTACGGTCTCCCTCCCAACCTATCGCCTTTGCCTGTCACTGTCTATACCCACTCCCTTAATTTGTCAAACCCCAATTTAGCCCCAACTTATTTTTTTTATTTTTACTTCCCCACTATAAATCGTCCCCTAACCCCCTGTACTGTCCTTGTTCGGCTAACCTATCCTGTCACCTAGCCTACTCCCAACCCCTACGTTCCCTTCCCGGAGGGGAACAAGGGAGAGCTAGCGTCCTGTGTCGAGGCCCAACTCAAGCCTCAGAATGGCCTCCCCAGACTTCAGCGATCTATAACACAAAGTGGGTCCAGCGGCCCACAACGAGAGCGAGGGGATGGATGGTGCGGAGGGGTACACTTCCTATTCTACCCTATCCATTTAACTGTTAAACTACCCCGGGGCTTTCAACAAGTGCCTCTCGCTTAAACTATTGGTTCTATCAACCCAGATTCCCGTTGCCTGTGTTAGTGTCCTTACAATTTCGGGCCTCGCCCCCCAATTTTCTCTCCGTGCCCTCACACGGTCTCATGGCTGGGACACGTGGCTCCCTTTGGCAGGCACGACCCTCTGCCGATTCTCCGACGATGGCACCCCCGGGCACTACACTGACTCCGAGCCTACCAGCTCCCTAACACCGGGAAGTGCCCCCCATGGCACCTCCCCTGATACGCACACGTGGCAGGCTGGCTTCCCAGGCCCCTTTCCGAGGGTCACCCGTGCCCACAACACTGCCCACGCGGCTAATGGCGCCCCGGGCCCCCGCACCAAGCAGGCGCACCCGTGCCCACTACGCTATCCCGGCCCCCCATGGGCCCTTGGCCTACCACGGCCGACTAGCCTGGTGCCCGGGGTACCCACTCAGCGATACTCACCTTTCGCAGCCACGCTCCCAGCCCGTCAACAGGGCTCCTGCACCCCTCCAAATGGGTTTCGAGCCTACATTCACACCAACAACAAAACGACCTCCATTTTGTAAATTTGACTAACCCCCTAACTCACTCTACACTGACCCCGGGGTCCCTTGGGCGGGAGTCACTCCTCCCCCCAATCACTCATCGCACCATGCATTCCCCATTCGCTCCACTCACACAGACCCGCTGGCCTCACTCACTCAACAAGCACACGTACTCACCTCACAACCCACAACTCTTCAACACACTCACCGCTGAACTCTGCCATCCTTCTAACTACATCCCCTAACTAACTCGTGCTCCCACGTCGTCCCTTACACTAAAGCACGTTCCTTTTAACACTACGTAGCTAAGCTACGTCCCCGCTACACATCCAAAGGCTGTCACTGTCTCCAAATCTCTAAAATAACTTTTATTTCCCCACCTAAAGCTCATCTAAATCCCTCTAACTAATCCATTCCACAGGCCCCATGAGGACTTACCCCTGCCCCATGGAGCCGGTCGAGCTATGCTAACCCTTCCCCATAACTAGATTCCATCCTTGCCCTGTAAGGGGGTCTTCCACCCCTTGCCCGGGAATCCTGTGCACCCGAAAGTGAGGCTTGCTTTTTTTTTCACATGCGCAGCACCAGCGCGGCAACTCACAGCTCGCGCGCTTTGCACCTGCCCGTGACGTCATGCAGCTGCACGTGTACCTCGTCCCTCCTTGGACGGTACCATCCGGCAGGGATACCCCTCCTGCCGGATTCCAACCCCACGTGCAGCCATGACGTCACCGTGCGCATAAAAAACAACACAAGCCCCACGTCTCGACGCGTTCCCCACGCGAACACATGTGCTTTGCCCGTTGGAGCTTAACACACACGATCGCGTGGAGAACCCGTCTGGTCCAAATCCATAATCCTACCTAAACTTTGTCCGTCCGCGGGATCGGCAAATCCACCGCGTGCGTTTCCGGACCGGGACTTCACTCTCGCAAGCGAGCACGTGGGGGCCTCGTGCGTTGCACAGCACGGACCTCACGCTCGCTGCTGGGTGAACCCGGCACGGTCCCCGAAACAGCTACAGCCGCTACCCGGCTTTTGTCCCTCACATGTCGCCGTCGTCGTCTCCATTCCACCCACGCACACCTGCGTGTTACGACGCTCACACTCCACTCCATTACATTCGCCCCGGGAGACGCGGCTGCATGTTCACACATGCCCACCGACATCTCCCTCACACACAGCGACCTTGCACACGCTGTCTCTCTCACACTCGGCCGCTCACTCACGCATGCCATTACCCTTGCACACGTGGCTTCACTCACTCGCGGCCTTTCACTCACTCGTGCCATTTCCCTCACACAAACCATACTACTCACACACGCGGGGGCACTCGCTCGCGGTGCCTCATCCACACACGGCGTGCTGGGAAGCACGATCTTCTGCACACTTACCACCACACCACTCACACACGGGGTCGCTTCCGCACATGGGGTCTTTGTCACCCACCCGGTCGCTCTCACACACGCCCTTGCACCCGCGCTATGCGTGCATTGCAGCACACATTTCGCCACACTCGTGAACACACATCTCGACACCACACACACCGGGACAACCACACTGGGGATTCGTGTCCCCACAAGGGTCTCCGGGGCCTCTATACCCCCCAAGCTCTCCGTGCACCTGTCCACAGCACCCGTCCCCTCAACCTCGCAAAGCACGACCGAACCCACCTGGTCGTGACTCGCCTCAAGGGGGCATACTCCCTCCCCTCGTTCCTGGAGGAGGCTATCCCGCTGCTCGCACTGGGTCCCTACACGCTCCGCGAGCTCACCCTCACTATCCTCCACTACCTCTGTATGTGTGTGTTCATCTCTAACCCCGTCTTCATAGTGTAGTCTTCCCTCTATCGTTCCCATCTCCCGTGTCTCTGTACATTTATTAGTTTCTGTTGTCCGCTCGTGTCTATTAGTCTCTGCTTCTTTCTGGCGTCTTTCCTTTATCTTTATGTAGGTCAACCTTGCTTTCTCCTTAAGTCGCTCCCGTCCTTCCCTGTTTTTCACTCCTTGCTCTTTCACGATCTCCGCGTACCTCATCCTTGCTTTCCGTCTTAATTGTTCTTTTCTCTCTCTCGCAATTCCTTTCACCTCGTCTCTTGTCTCCCTCGTTAGTTTTTCCCTCTCGGTCACCGTCACGCTTCTCGCCCAACACGTCCCCCGAATTATTTTCTCCTTACCCACCTCCACCGCGGGCCTGACAGCCGTTGCACTCCCTCCCAGCTCGTTCGCTCCCACACGTGGAGTCGCCATTTTGAGCTCCCCGGTTACAGCCTTCATGCCCGCCTGCAAGCTTCGGCCCATGTTCTGCGTCTCACCCTGCAGCTCTTTCATTTCTTCCTTCATGTTTGTTTCCATTTCGTTCATTTGCTTGTTCATGCTTTTTGTTTCGTTTTTCATTTCATGCGCATCCGCATTCATCTTTGCCAGCATGGCGAATAGCTGGGCCATGTCGGGTGCGCTTGGGTGAGCCGATTCGGCAAGAATCGGGAGGTTTTGGCGGAGGGGGGGAGGGGAGGTGTAATACACCGCGGCCACCGCCGCACCTATTTCGGGCTCTGGGTTCAGTTGGGCGAGTTCGTGTTCCTGCACAACCAACATTTCCTGCACGGGGATTTCATCCTGGACCATGGATTCTACACATTCTAAATCCATTTCTAATACCCCCGGCTCCCGTTCGCCTTGAGACGCCATCTTATTTCTCGTAAAGGGTTAATTTGAATCGCTCGTAATTTGGAGGGAATCGGGGGTCGCTCCTCTCACCCCTGGACTGATTCCCGTGAATTTAGCTGGAGACAGGAGAGCCCATTTTCCCGCTCTCCGACACCAGTGCCGCGAGGAGGGGGATGGGTTTGTGTCCCACTTCTGACACCAGTGTTGCGGATTCGCGCCCGCCAGCGTGCGAACGGCCACGTAACTCGAATCGCGGCACGTCGCCCACCGGACGGACAATCCCGTCGTGACCCTCTCGGACTAACGCCGGGAACTAGTCACGGGTGGGCCTTTCGGCCTCACCACGATCGTGCCAATCGGCCACCCCGCGTGGGATAGGGTTGCTCGCCAAATTCGACCTACCTAAGTACCCACACGGAGGGTAGACCGGGCGATCGCACCTCGCCGCAGGTCGACTTCGGACACGGGCCACTTTAAGCGACCCGTTCCGTACTATCGGGATAACCGAGCGGTGTTATCGTCAACCTCGACGGTTCGATTAATTATTGGGCGTATTTAGCCCACGACCAACCCTTTACGTGCAGTAAGATGGAGATTCAATAAAAGAAAAGACGAAGCGAAACGGGAAAAACAGTTCAACATAAAGCACATTTATTCCGCGGCAAACGGAAAGCACACATATACAATTATGCACCAAAAGCAAATGTAAAAGTAACACGACAATTCTGCACAAAAAGCAAATGTAACAAAAGAGACACAATGCAGATCTACTACCGACTACCGAGCACACGGCAACACTAATACAGTTTTACTTCACAGACGGCGCCGACAACACATATACTTCAAAGCAAAAGAAAAAGGGGCCACCCTCATCGACAAGGGGGCAGACGGGCCTGGGGCCGAGACCGCGTCGAGCCTACCCGTCTGGTGATGAGCCGCAAAATGGCGGCGGCGCCCCGACTCCACGGGCCTCGCTGGCACTGCCTGGAATGGGGTGGGAACGGGGCCCCCTTCTCACACTATCTCAGCGCGGGGGGAAACAGGAGGGGGTTGTTGATGCTCGGGGGAATGAGGATATGTGGCTGGCTTGGGTCCCGCGACGAGCGACTCCACTGCGACCTCGGTCGCGTTACCGGCCTCCCCTCTCCGCAGCTCCCCAACTCTGACACGAGCGCAGACCTCCACAAAGCTCCTTGGCTTCTCCAGCCTCCCCGGACCCCGACAGACACTCTCTCGACTGATTTCGCCGTCGCCACAACTCTCCAACTCTCTTCTCTTCTCAACTCCCTCCAACTGCCCAACTCTTCAACTCTTCCCAACTCTTGCTCACTGCCTTTCTCCCCAACTGCTTCTTCTCAACTCTTTTCAACTGCCTCCAACTCTTTAACTCTTCCCAACTGCTTCTTCTCAACTCCTTCTTCTCAGACTGAATTGATTTGCTCCGCGCTCGGCGCTTTATAGTGCGACAGGAGAAACCATATGCAGATTTTTGGATCAGGAATGGCTCGGGGGCGGAGCCACGCTCCCCATTGGACAGAGGAAAAGTGGGCGTGAATCATTCTTGATCTGCGAATCTGCATATAGCGATTATACTCCGACGCGCCTGGAGGCGGGGCCAAATCGCCCCACGCTCGCTGATAGGACGGAACAGAAGTGGGCGTGAATCATTCTTGATCCGATTTCTTGGAAAGGCTGGTGTTTTTGCACCCGCTGCTCGGTGCGTGCCCTGTACGAGTCCAGTATCGGTGCCCACAAGCGGCGCGGGAATGGCGTGATGCGATGGTTGCGAGGGCGAGATGTGACGGTAAAGGTCGTGGCTGTTGGCGTTGCTGTTGTTGTGAAGCGGCGTTGCGGTTGGTGGTTGGTGTGTGAAAGCGGTTGTGGAGAAGGTGGATGTTGTGAAGGCGGTTCTGGAGAAGGTGGCTGTGGTTTTCGAGATGCGGTTGGTGGTGGTTGTGGTGGTAGTAATGGTGGTTGGTCCAAAATAAAGATAGTAAAAGAAAAACGGCTATCTAAAAGGGTCTCCGCTCGAATGAATGACATTTATTCCCTCTAAACAACGGGTTTGGGATAACTACACATATACTTACAGAGATATCACACCTACGGGACCTGAATGGTGGTTTGCGAATTTTGTCAACCACAACAATATAATCCATTACCCCTTTTAGTTAATTTTACACCTGCTTGTGTGATAGAAGAAAGCATATCTCCAACTCACAATCTCACTTTTACAGGCAGACTTTCAAGTTTTTCAGCAAAATCTACAATTACACCACTTCCACTAATTTGTTTCTCCAATTATTTGTAATGTCTTTGCCATTCTTTTTGAGCCCGGAGTTGAGCCTTCCTCTCTTAGCCTGGTGTTGGCGTAGTGGTTCGGGTAGCGGCTTGGGATCCAAAAGGTCCTGAGTTCAAGCCCCGTTGGCCGCTTGAATTAATACACACCAGGAGGTTGACTCAGCCTGTCATCCTTCTGAGGTCGGCGAAGTGAGTTCCAGTGTACTGGGCTCGGTGTATGCCCCGGTTAGAATAGGTGTACCATATACCTGTGTCGTAAGAGGCGACCAGGGTTGCGTCAGGAAGGGCATCCGGCGTAAAACCTGTGCCAAATCATTATGCGGATCATAACGGATGATCCGCTGTGGCGACCCCTAACGGGAGCAGCCGAAAGAAGAAGAAGAGTTGAGTCTTCCTCTCGTTGGAAGCTTTCACCGCTGCTGAAATACCACCCGTCAATGCTCCAGCTGCACTTAAACCAGCAAATAAAGGAATTAGAAATGGGAGAATTCCTCCACTCGTCTCTCTTAATGAATGTTTCTTCAACATTGGTTTTGACATTTTCATTTTAAGTGAGCCAGTATCGTTCAAGATTTTCACCTGTTCTCTTGTGAGCAAAACATCAATTCTTACTGCTCCTTTTCTCTGAATTGTATTCACGTTAATCGTACAAGGCTTTTGATTTTGAACACAAGATGATAGTTTATGAAGATTGATTTGATTAACATATACCCCAGTTGGTACTTTACCACTCATTTATTTCACAATTTTTTTATGTGAGACTACTCATAACACCTTTTTCTATATATTAATACTGACGGACCAATTTTCTGCTCCTCCTAGCGGTCGCATCACATTTTTCTCGGTACTGCGACCTGGACTGAAAGAAACTTCGTACCTGTAAGAGTGCATCGCACATAGTGACAATAGTCAACCTTCAACTCTGAAGCATCAATATATTAATACACGGACAACTGTACGTCGCGTTCTCGAGAGCCAGAAGTTTCGATACGGGGTACGTCAAAGTAGACAAGTGCACAAATCAGGGGACTTCTTCACAAGGAGTAGTGTACACCAAAAATGCCGTGTACAAGGACGTTTTGTAGGCCTCATTAGGTAAGGCCATGGAGTACATCGACTGGGATCCGGCTCTTACAAGAGACGCCACTGGTTGTCATATTGGGCTCATGGAACGGAATCCGTCTGTGACGGGGTTTTGGCAGGTCTGTATTAATCTGTAATTCTGTTTCTTCCAAAAGCAAATAATATGTATCAACTTCTTCACTCTCTCTCCTCTTTCAATGTATAGGGAAGTATCCACTCGATTAGACTTTATAGTTTCCTTTTGAGTACTCAGGTCAAACGCATAGATGTATTCAAACTTTTAAATGCTGTCACATCCAAAAAAGGGTCTTTATTTCCATTACTTTCACACACCTTTTGGTAAGACTTGTATGCTTCAGCATAATCATTTTTTTCCCAATTAATTTCCAATCTTTCTCGTGGATAAAATGTTCCATCTGGAGAAACACGAAGTTGTTTCACCTGAGCATTATCATTCAATGCATTATTCTTATCAGTAGCACTATCACCATCTGTTTTTAAAAAATTGATCCACAGATATCGTGGCTTTCCTTCCAGAACACGCAAATTCCACGTGTAAGTGGTTTGGTTCAGTTTAACGTGTTGACATCTTCTTTTAAGGTATGATACATTGAGTGGTTTCTTTAAGTTAAGTCTTCCATTCAACAGCTCTTCTGTTTTAGGATGAGGAGTATATTCACTAATATACCAACTCATTTAATCAATTACAAATTTATTCTGATCACCAAAAGCATTACCAACACCAAAAAGGAACTTATTTTCATGATCATTCCTTTGTGGTTGAAATCTAATTTTAAGACCATACAAAAATTTATCATGATCACAAAATCCAAATATACCTTGAAGAGGAACTGTCACAGCAACACTATTACCTGTTTTTGAATCATCATTATACATTCCTTTCCTTTGAGTATATCCAGGGTCTGTGTTTGTTCCCGTTGACATATCAGGAATAAAACTTTCGACAGCCCCCTTCCCCATTCTATCACCAAATGAATATAGTGTAAATTTCATCATTTCAGATGCAGCAGAGACATAATCAACCGCTTCAACTTCTTGTGTTCCAATGTACAAACGAACACTATCAAACATTTTTCAGAAGAAATCATTTACGAGTGTAGCGTTTGTGTTATTGGCAGCCTTAGTGAATGTAAATTTACACAACAAGAAACTTTCGGATAGATTCAAATAAGTTTGTTGATTATTTATTTCAAAACTTTTTGTTCCATTTGCATTCCAGTCTGTTCCAGTTATTGCATTTACCTTGAAGTAATCTTCTTTTTTAGTGGAGTTTGAGATGACAATGGTATCATCCAAATCATAGATACTATCAATTGCTTCCATACTTGTATTTATTTCGGAAAAAAGATGTTAAAACTTTTGAAACCCTGACCCAAGTATTTGAATTATTTTCTGTCATTCTTGGGGAGACAACTGAGTTTTGCCTTTCTTAATTTCTTTTATTGCTTGTAATTTATGAGATTCCTTTTGGGCATCTTTTATACTCTTTAAAGCACCCGATATATTTCCCACAGCAGAAGCAGTTGAACGAATCAGATCTTTATGTTTAAGAATAGTTGAACCAATACCCATTGGAGAATCAATTATCCCATCTCCTCTAAATTGATGTCCAACACCCCTTTATCTCTTAGGTTTGTAGTATCCTCTACCAAGATACATACCTTCACCCTTATAGTATGGGGAAAGGAACATCCCATCCCCTGTAATTATTTTATATTTTCCGAACTCTTGTTTCCTCACAATAACCATCATATTTATTTATTGGAAAACTTCACGTCGGTGAATTCTTATGGATATAATTTCTCCATTAAAATAAATCATACGATTATCTTGGTCGGTTATCCTAAAATTTACTCTGTATATGGTTTTTTCCTGACACAGGTAGATAAACCAGGTTTTGGGGTTCCATATTGAATTTATAACCAATTGGGGTTGAGTATGCGCTGAATGGAAATCTTGTATTTGTTCTTATTCCATCATTATAAGCACCATCAATCAAATCACAGTGAATTAATACCGAATTTATTCCTGAGGATATTTGAATGACATTATCACTGTAAAACGTCCCATTCGTTTCAATCTTTTTTTGAGGAGAAACCCAATAACTCTCTAAATGAATTATATCAATGGTGAAATCAACCTTGTAGTTATTTTTAAGTTTAATCGTTGATTTTGAAGTATGTTTTTGAATATCTATAACAATATTTTTTGGTTCATCACCCTGTTCTTTCATAAGACGAACAATTTCGGAAGATATTTGAGAAACCTCATATGCTCCGGGTGAAACTGTTATCATTTTGTATCCACTTCCCGGATTATAACTAAACTTGTCATTTTTCTCGGTGATATTGAATAAGGTATTATAAGTTTCCATGGACAATAAAGACGCCTCATATTCTTTTGTTGTGTCAAGTTGTAGTGGGTATGGGAATGAAGATGTGTGGACGCTAGTTGTGAAATTAAAACTTAGGATTGTGCTTCTCATCTTATTTAATATGAGATAAAATGTCTTTGTATTGACATTGATTAATTATTTTCATGTTCATCAACTGGTCTAAAATGGCTGATGCTTCATTAAAACAATTGTTATTTCCAGCCTTCTTACGACCTAACAACAATAACAGTCGATTAACTAATTGTGATGTGTCATTTGGAAGAAAACGAACACCTGAACCAAGGATACTTAAAGCCTGAATAATGTGTTTCTCCTTCTCATTCTTCCTACTTTTACCAGAAAGACTAACCCGTTTTTAATTAAATAATTAAATAATTAAGAGAGTCCCACAGATCAATATATACTCCATCATCCTTATTTTCCATATCTAAAGGTTGATCAAAATACTTTGATTCATCCCTCACAGTTGAACCTTGTCTTCCATCTTTTGTGAGAAGAAACATTAATCTGGGGGTTACTTTAACAGGGGGTTGAGCAGAACTCAAGAACCTTCATTCATCATTAAATATCAATACCTTTTCTTGAACAAGATGAAATATTGCTGGTTGTTCTGTTGGAATGAGTCCTGCTTTGGTTTTTTAATCAGCTGAATATTCATTGTTTTTAAGAGCATTCACAAGAAATCAGGAGGTTTATTAATCTCTTCCAGTTGTTGAAATAATCCTTCATCATCAAAAGCTCCTATTTGCCCTCATTCTTCCTCCATCATTTGACTGAAATCTTTCAACATTTGAAGTTTTGGAGTATCAACAATCAACATTTGGAGTATATTCTAATGTGTGAACTGTGGAAACCAATAATTTTATCTTGGGAAGTTTTCTTAAAGTGGTTAAAAATTTTTCTCTTGTTTTCTTTCAAATGCTTCTGCACCCGTTAGTTTCTGTCTGCGTTTCTTCTTTATGTCTTCCTGTTGTTTTACAACTTTTGAAACCAACTCTTGATGTTCCTTAAATGTTCTTGCTCTTTCTTTTGCATCCATTTATTTATTGGAAAATATAATTTAATAAATTGTAAAGATCAACAGGGAAATTTTCCTTTTCTTCATCGTTAAAGTCAGGTCAGGTATGGGAGCATGTGCCAGAACAGCGCGTCGCTGCGTCCACTTTCCGCCGGTACTCCAGGGGCCTCCGTCTGGCCATCCCCCAGGCAGATGCCAGGCCCATCCCCATCTCCTTGAGATGATGGTCAACCTGCTGCAACCATGAGGCACGTGGTCGGCCCACTGGCCTCCTCCACTCATGAGACTCCCTCGCTGAGAGAATCTGGTGAGCAGGATCAGCGTCAGGAAAACGAGCCACATGTCCATACAGCCGCAGCTGACGCTCACGGACTATGCAGGTGACAAATCTCATCCGAGTCTCTCTCAGCAACCGCTCGTTGGACACAAAATCCGACCAGCGATAGCCAAGGATTCTCCGAAGAGACCTGGTACCAAAGGAATTAAGTCTCCGTCTCAGATCCTTGGTCAAAGTCCAAGTCTCGCACCCATAGAGCAAGACTGGAAGTACCAAGGACCTGAAGACTCGGACCTCGAGACTCGAGACATCGTTAAAGTAGATGTGTTCAAATAAATCCTTTTCTTTAAATATTTCATTAAATTCTTTATCAACATGAATGTTGTTGTTGTTCGTCTTTCGGCTGCTCCCGTTAGGGGTCGCCACAGCGGATCATCTGTTATGATCCGCATACTGATTTGGCATTGGTTTTACGCCGGATGCCCTTCCTGACGCAACCCTGGTCGTCTCTTACGACACAGGGATAAGGATTGGGTTTCGCCATGATTCCGGGCTGCCCTACACCCTCTCATTCCGTGGCCCAGTGCAGAGCTCCCGTCTTCAAGCGATCCTCCAACCCAAGCCTCCGAGTAGCCTGATTACAGGCGCACGCCACTACGCCCGGTCCCTTTATCAACATGAATACGAGTTGTAATTTCTTCTTCACGAATACTTGTATCTCTGCTTTTCATACGTCTGCGTTGAGTTTCTTCATCAACATCAAAACCGAATGATAAAATCTTAACCCGGCTCAGATGTTTAATAATTTGTCTCGTTCCTTCTGGATTAGTTTCTAATATCCCAAGACCACCAGATTTTAGTTTCTTTAACTCACTTTTACAATGTGAATATTTTGCTGTACCAAGAGAAATCTCCTCAAATATTTGACTTACATTCCTCAATCGCATATGTTCCTCCACTAAAATATAGTAATAATCTTTACCTTCTAATTCTCCAGGTCTCATTGCTCTAGTTGTTGTTGATACAATGCGTATCACGGGGTGTTTTTTAAGTAAATTTCCAATATTCTGATTTGTACTATACAAGAACCTTGATTTATGAAAGTTTTTTTTTCCAGAAACAGATGTAACCACAAGATTTTTAATAATAGTTGTCATTTATATATGAAAATATATGCCTTCATATCTCATCTTGTTTCACAACAATATATTTATATTTTTCAGTCGTATGCTTCAAATAATCCCGAAATTCCTTTTTACTGCATAATGTAGAACAATTGTCTCTCCAAAAAATTGTTTATATCTATTGAATTTAACTTGAATAAAATAAAAGTATTAGCATTGTTTCTTATGGAACGACGAGGGAATTGAAAGTATGATTGACTAAGATAAATACAATTACAAGAAGAATGTCTCCCTCTTGTGTAGTAGCTGTCCATTACTGTTTGGTTTCTCTCATTCACACAATCATCACAGATAACGAGGTTCTTTTTTGATTTATCCAAATTTATCCAAATCATCCGTATTATCACTAAGAATACAAGTTATTGCTTTTGATTTCTTTTTATATCTCTGTGTCTCACAAAATAGTTGTATTATATCTTCAATGTTGTAATCATTTCGTTTGTTTTGAAATTTAAATCAACCTATTATATCTTCTTTTTGAAGACCAGCATTAAAACCTTGTGAGAGTAGTTGATACTCAGGTTGAAAACTCAACTTCATGAAAATTATTAAATTAACATAATCTAAAAAGTTGGGAGTAAGGAGCATCTTTAAAAGTAAGCAGGTTTTTCCACATCCGCTTGAACCAACAATGAGACATCTCAATGAATTTGGAAGATTTTTATGGTTGTTAAATTTTATCTTATTTTCCCAAATGGGTAAAAAATCATTCATTTACATATTTGGAAAACAGGTAATTAATTTATTATTGGCTTTTTTAGAAACTCTATATTTTATCCTAAGTTCGGGTTTAATTTCAAGATAATCCATTATTTTATTTATACAATATCTTGTGTTGATATTTCCCTGAAAATGACAATCGTGAATAATATATAACAACAATCCTTTGAACATTTCTCTGATACGTTCAGTTTCTTCCATTGTAAGGAAAGGTGTGTTATCACCCTCATACTTTACATTCATTTCTCCAATCAATCTTGTAAAGTAATTCATTTTTGGTGTAAATCTAAAAGAATTATTTTCCTTTTTATATTTTTTATTATCATTAATGAGAAGATAATCACAGAATATACATTGTTTATAGGCTTTTGACTGTGTTTAATCCCCGTCTTTCACACGCAGGACAATTCTCAAATTTGTCATATGGAGAATCAAGTAAATCAAGAGGCTCAAAATCGAGCACATTTAAAAAGTAAAACTTTACTTAAACTAAAATTCATCTTTGGCATCATCTTCAGTACTTTCACAATCATCTATAAAACGACTTTCATAACTATAGTTTGAACACAAACTCTCGGTTTCATAACTGTCGTTTGAACACAAACTCTCGGTATCATAACTACCATCACTCTCATAATCTTCAAAATCTTCAGTTGAATAATGACTCATATTTAATGAGGAGAAAAACATTACCATCGATATCTATATACTTTTTTTCATTAACAGATTGAACTACTACATTTTTTTATATTAAAGATAATTTTAAAATGATCCTTAACTACTATTGAACAAAATGTTATTTCACCTGATATATTAACATCCTTTATTTCATCAGGATTTATATCTTTAGGGTTGTTGAAAAAAATACAAATTTCTCCTTGCATATTACAGATGGTCTTATCTTTTCTTTCTAAAGCTTCATCCATAAGGTTTTTTTTATTTTTTGATACTTTTTCTTATTTCATTGCTTTTTCTGGTTTTGAATATCTTACCAGGAGAGGAGAAACTTTTGTTAGAGATACTTTAATTGATGTTCTTCCAGATATACTAAAAAGCCCTACCACTGAAGGAAATTGAAGAACTCATATTATTCACCATAATTGTTTTTATCCAATAGTTGTTATATTTATCTTTGTTCAATTTTACATCCTTGAAATATTTCTCAGTATCTTTTACAAATGAAGAGATTGATTGAAACTTGTCTTTTGTGTCTTGATACGTTGTATATATTAAGTGAAAAAAGTTGGAGGATAAAATGGGTTTAAGCACAGATTCACCTCTAAATTAAACGAAATTTTTATCAAGAACATTTTATTTTGAGCAAAGTTTTATTGTATAAATATGGTGAATACAACGTACTGCGATGTTTGTAATCACGAATATCTTCTTCTTCTTTCGGCTGCTCCCGTTTGGGGTCGCCACAGCGGATCATCCGTATGATCCGCATCGTGATTTGGCACATGTTTTACGCCGGATGCCCTTCCTGACGCAACCCTGGTCGCCTCTTACGACACAGGGATATGGTACACCTATTTTAACCGGGGTATACACCGGCCCAGTACACTGGTACTCATTTCGCCGACCTCAGAAGGATGACAGGCTGAGTCAACCCCCTGGTGTATTAATTCAGTGGCCCAACGGGGCTTGAACTCAGGACCTTTTGGATCCCAAGCCGCTGCCCTAACCACTGCGCCAACACACCAGGCTCTTTGTAATCACGAATATAAATATTATAAAAAACACCTTCAAACCAACAATCACACATTCAATCTTTTCAGACAAATATCTCCACTTGACCAAGAAAAAAAACATTGTGATTGATGTGATAATGATATTCTTAAATTTTTTTTAAATAATAAATACCTTCAATCATGCAAACACAATAACAATGAAGAAAGGGAAGCTAAATTCTCCATTGAAAACACTGATGGGGCATTCAAAGGGCATATAAAAATAAGATTGTTTCGTTTTCAAGACCCTGGACATTCTTCAATCATGGAAGCTGTTGATATGGTGAAACAAAGTATTGAAACTATAATTAAAAACACATTAAGTGAAATGAAAACTTTTAATTTATATGGGAGTAAAAATGAATATGGTAAGACAAGACGATGAAACTAGTCCCTATATGAGGGCAAACCCTCACTTTATCTCATTTCAAGATTTTGTAAGATGTGATGTTTACGATGAACTCCAGAGACAAGAACAAGATGTTGATAACACTGTAGTAGGTAGTGGATTTACTATTACAAAAATAATCTTTTTAGATATACACATCTTAAAATCAGATCCTCTTCAAGCTTCTTCTTATATTGATTCACCAAAAGAGATAAAACTTCAGAAAGCGGTTGTTAATATTCAAAAGAAAGATATTAAATGTTTTCTATGGTCTGTTTTTGCTCACTTTAATCCTCCACAATGGAATCCTGAAAGAGTTGAACATTATAATAAAAACGAGAATACATTAAATGTTCAAGATTTAAAGTTTCCAACGTCATTGAGAGATATTCCTAAATTTGAGAAAATGAATAATCTATCTGTTAATGTAAATTGATTAACGGATACAAACAAAGTTCAGATATTAAAATTTTCAAACAACTATAAAAATGATGAAACACACATTGACCTTCTCCGCTTTACTTCAAAGGAAAAATCACATTATGCTTTCATCAAAAATTTCTCAACATTAACCAAATCACAACTGTTGTTGTTCGTCTTTCGGCTGCTCCCGTAAGGGGTCGCCACAGCGGATCATCCGTTATGATCCGCATACTGACTTGGCACAGGTTTTACGCCGGATGCCCTTCCTGACGCAACCCTGTTCGCCTCTTACGACACAGGGATAAGGATTGGGTTTCACCATGATTCTGGGCTGCCCTACACCCTCTCATCGCGCGGCCCAGTTCAGGGCTCCCGTCCTCAAGCGATCCTCCAACCCAAGCCTCCGAGTAGCCGGATTACAGGCGCACGCCACTACGCCCGGTTCATTCACCAAATCACAACTATATAAGAGAAAATGTAAAACGTATCCTTGTAAGAGATGTCTCAACTCGTTTCACACAAAAGAAGGATTAAATCAACATTCGAAATATTGTAGTAATCATAAATCAACCGTAATCAATTTACCAAAAGCAGGTTCAAACATATCATTCAAAGATTTTAACAAATCTATAAAACATCTGTTTGTGATATATTCTGATTTTGAAAGTATCCTTGAAAAGACAGATAGTTTCTCCAAATCCAAATAAATCATACACAAATAAATATAAAAAACATACTCCTTGTGGTTTCTGTTATTATATCAAATCATCTGTTGGTGATGAATACAACAAGTTAGAACTTTATAGAGGAGAAGATGGCTCAGAGGAGTTTGTAAGACGATTGGAAAAAGACTGTATAAGACCAAGAGAAATAATAGTGAAAACCTATAAACCAATGTCATTAACAAAGGGAGAGAAAAAGGAATTTAGAAAGAACAGTATCTGTCATATTTGTGAGGAGAAAATTGAGGGAGACGTCAAGGTTAGGGATCACTGTCATCTTACTGGTAAATATAGAGGTCCAGCTCATTCCCGTTGTAATCTTAATTACAAGCCTCCAAATTTTATTCCTGTCTTTCTTCACAACAACACTCACTACTATGACACACATCTATTTATAAATGAACCTTCAAAGACATCTGGAGATATTTCTGCCATTCCAAACACAGATCAAAAATACATCTCATTCACAAAAACAATTCATACATCCCCCATAACCCATATCAGATTTCTTGACACATACAAGTTTATGTCAAGTCCATTATCTAACTTAGTATCAAAAATTAAAAACTTCCTGAATGTTAAATCACATTTCCCAAATCAAGAAGAGATTGATCTCTTATCACAAAAGGGAATATTGTTTTAGATTCGGTGTCCTTTAAATTTATGGAGGTGGAGGGGTTCGCATCCCACTCCTGACACCAGTGTTGAAGAATCGGCGGCACTTAACAGCACCGCCGTCTCAGGGGTTATAACGCCAGAGAGTTCAGCACAGGTCTCAGGATCGCGCGCCTCAGATCACGATACCAAAGTACCCCTGGGCCTTGCCAGTTGGGGATATAGACTCCGGCTACAGACTGGGTTTGTCAGAGACCGAGCGAAGTCTGCCACAGTTCGTAATCAGTTTGGTTATAAATACAAATCGAGCGATTGTTCCTCAGCGCGGCATGAATAAATTCAAGGCGGCAAATCTCGTATGAATCAGCCAGATTTATTGCGGACACATCGGGGAAACACAACACAAGCAAAGCATTCACGAACGTAATCATTCATCTATAACCCGCTCTTAACTAGGGAGCTGCGGATACGGGTTTCAAAGGGGGCCCTAGCAAAATAAACCTTAGGCCTGGACAACATGCAGACAAGACACAGAGTGCTTGGTCGGGCCTCATGGACGAGAGGAAAAGTGTCGAAGGCACGAATGCGGCTCGTGACAAGCCGATGATGTTAGATTCGAGCGTCCAGCTCGAGCATGCAGCGTGGCAAGATGGCGCTCGTACTCCTATCGGCACCGCTCCAGCATGCCGCGTGGCAAGATGGTGCTCGTACTCCTATCGGCACTGCTTGCGCATGCCACGTGGC
>NC_140962.1:131077881-131090381 GCF_056783735.1 Eptatretus burgeri
AGTTTAAGTAAAGTTTTACTTTATAAATATGCTAGACTTTCCTGATTCTCCATATGACAAATTTGAGAATTGTCCTGCGTGTGAAAGACAGGGATTAAACACAGAGTCAAAAGCCTATAAACAATGTATATTCTGTGATTATCTTCTAATTAATGATAATAAAAAATATAAAAAGGAAAATAATTCTTTTACATTTACACCAAAAATGAATTACTTTACAAGATTGATTAGAGAAATGAATGTAAAGTATGAGGGTGATAACACACCTTTCCTTACAAGGGAAGAAACTGAACGTATTAGAGAAATGTTCAAAGGATTGTTGTTATATATTATTCATGGATGTGATTTTCAGGGAAATATCAACACAAGATATTGTATGAATAAAATAATGGATTATCTTGAAATTAAACCTGAACTTAGGATAAAATATAGAGTTTCTAAAAAAGCCAATAATAAATTAAATAACCTGTTTTCCAAATATATAAATGAATGATTTTTTACCCATTTGGGAAAATAAGATAAAATTTAACAACCATAAAAATCTCCCAAATTCATTAAGATGTCTCATAGTTGGTTCAAGTGGATGTGGAAAAACCTGCTTACTTTTAAAGATGCTCCTCACTCCCAACTTTTTAGATTATGATAATTTAATAATTTTCACAAAGTAGAGTTTTCAACCAGAGTATCAACTACTCTCACAAGGTTTTAATGCTGGTCTTCAAAAAGAAGATATAATCGGTTTATTTAAACTTCAAAAAAACCTAAATGATTATAACATTGAAGATATAATTCAACTATTTTGTGATACACAGAGAGGTAAAAAGAAATCAAATCCGATAACTTGTATTCTTAGTGATAATACGGATGATATTCCGTCTCCCCAAGATTTGGATAAATCAAAAAAGAACCTCGTTATCTTTGATTGTGTTAATGAGAGAAACCAAACGGTAATGGACAGCTACTACACAAGAGGGAGACATTCTTCTTGTAATTGTATTTATCTCAGTCAATCGTACTTTCAACTTCCTCGTCGTTCCATCAGAAACAATGCTAATACTTTTATTTTCTTCAAGTTAAATTCAATAGATATCAATAATTTTTGGAGAAATAATTGTTTTACATTATGTAGTAAAAAGAAATTTGAGGATTACATGAAGCACACGACTGAAAAATATAAATATATTGTTGTGAAACAAGATGAGATATTAAGGGATATATTTTTTGTTTTATAAACAATTACATATATAAATGACAACTATTATTGTAAATCTTGTGGGTAAATCTGCTTCTGGAAAAAACTTTCATAAATCAAGGTTCTTGTGTAGTACAAATGAGAATATTGTAAATTTACTTAAAAAACACCCCGTGATACGCATTGTATCAACAACAACTAGAGCAATAAAACCTGGAGAAGTAAAAGGTGAAGATTATCACTATATTTCAGTGGAGGGACATATGCGATTGAGGAATGAAGGTCAAATATTTGAGGAGGTTTCTCTTGCTACAAAAAAATATTCACATTGTAAGAGTAAGTTAAGGAAAATAAAATCTGGTGGTCTTGGGATATTAGAAACTAATCCAGAAGGAACGAGACAAATTATTAAACATCTGAGCGGAGTGAAGATTTTATCATTCAGTTTTGATGTTGATGAAGAAACTCAATGCAAATGTATGAAAAGCAGAGATGCAAGTATTAGTGAAGAAGAAATTACAACTCGCATTAATGTTAATAAAGAATTTGATGAAATATTTAAAGAAAAGGATTTATTTGAACACATCTACTTGAATGATGAAGAAAAGGAAAATTTCCCTGTTGATCTTTACAATTCATTAAATGATATTTTCCAATAAATAAATGGATGAAAAAGAAAGAGCAAGAAGATTTAAGGAACATCAAGAGTTGGTTTCAAAAGTTGTAAAACAACAGGAAGACATAAAGAAGAAACGCAGACAGAAACTAACGGGCGAAGAAGCATTTGAAAGAAAACAAGAGAAATTTTTTAAACCACTTTTAAAAACTTCCCAAGAAAAAATGAAAGATGTTTCCACAGTTCCCACAGTAGAATATACTCCTAAAAAACTTCAAATGTTAAAAGATTTTGATCAAATGATGGAGGAAGAATTAGAGCATTTCGGAGAATTAAAGGTATATGATGATGAAGGTTTATTTCAACAACTGGAAGAGATTAATCGACCCCCTGATTATATTGTGAATGCTCTTCAAAACAATGAATATTCAGCGGATTCAAAAACCAAAGCAGGACTTATTCCAACAGAACAACCAGCAATATTTCATCTTGTTCAAGAAAAGGTATTGATATTTAATGATGAATTAAGGTTCTTGGGTTCTGCTCAACCCCCTGTTAAACTAACTCTGAGATTAATGTTTCTTCTCACCAAAGATGGAAGACAAGGTTCAACTGTGAGGGATGAATGAAAGTATATTGATAAACCATTGGATATGAAAAATAATGATGATAGAGTATATATTGATCTGCTGAACACTCTAAATTATAGGGTTAGTATTTCTAGTAAAAGTACTAAAAATGAGAAGGAGAAACACATTATTCAGGCTTTAAGTATCCTTGGTTCAGGTATTAGTTTTCTTCCAAATGACCCATCGCAATTAGTTAATCGACTGTCATTGTTGTTAGGTAGTAAGAAGGCTGGAAATAACAATTGTTTTAATGAAGCATCAGCCATTTTAGACTAGTTGATGAACATGAAAATAATTAATAAATCTCAATATAAAGACATTTTATCTCATTAAATAAGATGAGAAGCACAATCCTGAGTTTTAATTTCACAACAAGCAACCACACATCTTCATTCCCATACCCACTACAACTTGACCCAACAAAAGAATATGAGGCATCTTTATTGTCCATGGAAACTTATAATACCTTATTTAATATAACTGATAAAAATGACAAGTTTAGTTATAATCCCGGAAGTGGATACAAAACGATAACAGTCTCACCCGGAGCATATGAGATTTCTCAAATATCTTCCGAAATTGCTCGTCTTATGAAAGAACAGGGTGATGAACCAAAAAAATATTGTTATAGACATTCAAAAACATACTTCAAAATCAACGATTAAAGTTAAAAATAACTACAAGGTTGATTTCACAATTGATAATTCATTTATAGAGTTATTGGGTTTCTCCTCAAAAAAGATTGAAACTAATGGGACGTTTTACAGTGATAATGTCATTCAAATATCCTCAGAAATAAATTCGGTGTTAATTCACTGTGATTTGATTGATGGTGCTTATAATGATGGAAAAAAAACAAATACAATATTTTCATTCAGCGCATACTCAACCCCAATTGGTTATAAATTCAATATGGAACCCAAAAATTTGGTTTATCTCCCTGTGTCAGGAAAAACCATACACAGAGTAAATTTTAGGATAACCGACCAAGATAATCGTATGATTTCTTTTAATGGAGAAGTTATATCCATCAGAATTCACCTACGTGAAGTTTTCCAATAAATAAATACGATGGTTATTGTGAGGAAACACTAGTTGGGAAAATATAAAATAATTACAGGGGATTGGATGTTCCTTTCCCCATACTACAAGGGTGAAGGTATGTATCTTGGTAGAGGATACTATAAACCTAAGAGACAAAGGGGTGTTGGACATCAATTTAGAGGAGATGGGATAATTGATACTCTCATGGGTATTGGTTCAACTATTCTTAAACATAAAGATCTAATTGGTTCAACTGCTTCTGCTGTGGGAAATGTAGCAGGTGCTGTAAAGAGCATAAAAGATGCCCAGAAGGAATCTCATAAATTACAAGCAATAAAATAAATTAAGAAAGGCAAAACTCAGTTGTCCCCCCAAGAACGACAGAAAATAATTTGAATACTTGCATCAGGGTTTCAAAAGTTTTAACATCTTTTTTTCCTAAATAAATACAAGTATGGAAGCAATTGATAGTATCTATGATTTGGATGATACTATTATTCTCTCAAACTCCACTAAAAAAGAAGATTACTTCAAGGTAAATGCAATAACTGGAACAGACTGGAATACGAATGGTACAAAAAGTTTTGAAATAAATAATCAACAAACCTATTTGAATCTATCCGAAAGTTTCTTGTTGTGTAAATTTAAATTCACTAAAGCTGGGAATAACACAAACGCTACACTTGTAAATGATTTCTTCTGGAAAATGTTTGATAGTGTGCATTTGTATATTGGAACACAAGAAGTTGAAGCGGTTGATTATGTCTCTGCTGTATCTGAAATGATGAAATTTACACTCTATACATTCAGTGATAGAATGGGAAAGGGGTCTGTCGAAGGTTTTATTCCTGATATGTCAACAGGAACAAACACAGACCCTGGATATACTCAAAGGAAAGGAGTGTATAATGATGATACAAAAGCAGAAAATAGTTTTACTGTGGCAGTTCCTCTTAAAGGTATATTTGGATTTTGTGATCATGATAAAGTTCTGTATGGTCTTAAAATTAGATTTCAACTACAAAGGAATGATAATGAAAATAGATTGCTTTTTGGTGTTGGTAATGCTTTTGGTGATCAGAATAAATTTGTAATTGAGGAAATGAGTTGGTATATCAGTGAATGTACTCCTAATCTTAAAACAGAAGAGATGTTGAATAGAAGACTTAACTCAAAGAAACAACTCAGTGTATCATACCTCAAAAGAAGATGTCAACACGTTAAACTCAACCAAACCACTTACACGTGGAATTTGGGTGTTCTGGAAGGAAAGCCACGATATCTGTGGATCATTTTTAAAAAGCCAGATGGTGATACTGCGACTGATAAGAATAATGTATTGAGTGATAATGCTAAGGTGAAACAACTTCGCGTTTCTCTAGATGGAACATTTTATCCACGAGATAGATTGGAAATTAATTGGGAAAAAAAAATGATTTTGCTGAAGCATACAAGTCTTACCAAAAGGTGTGTGAAAGTAATGGAAATAAAGAACCTATTTTGGATATGACAGCATTTAAAAGTTTGTATACAATCTATGCGTTTGACCTGAGCGCTCAAAAGGAAACTATAAAGTCTAATCGAGTGGATACTTCCCTATACATTGAAAGAGGAGAGAGTGAAGAAATTGATACATATTGTTTGCTTTTGGAAGAAACAGAATTACAGATTAATACAGATAATGGTGTGATGATTAGTCTCACATAATTTTTTGTTAAATAAATGAGTGGCAAAGTACCAACTGGGGTATATGTTAATCAAATCAATCTTCATAAACTATCATCTTGTGTTCAAAATCAAAAGCCTTGTACGATTAACGTTAATACAATTCAGAGAAAAGGAGCAGTAAGAATTGATGTTTTGCTCACAAGAGAACAGGTTAAAATCTTGAATGACACTGGCTCACTTAAAATTAAAATGACAAAACCAATGTTGAAAAAATATTCAATAAGAGAGACGAGTGGAGGATTTCTCCCATTTCTAATTCCTTTATTTGCTGGTTTAAGTGCCGTTGGAGCATTGACGGGTGGTATTTCAACAGCGGTGAAAACTGCCAACGAAAGGAAGGCTCAACTCCAGGCTCAAAAAGAATTGGAAAGACATAACAAAGAGTTGGAGAAACAAATTAGTGGAAGTGGTGTAATTGTAGATTTTGCTGAAAAACTTGAAGGTCTGCCTGATAAAGCGAGATTGTTAGTTGGAGATATGCTTTCTTCTATAGCACAAGCAGGTGTAAAATTAACGAAAAGAGGTAATGGATTATATCTTTCTAATAAATAAATGAGCATTGATGAGTGGTTTAAAGAATTTGGAAAGAATACAACATCAAATTTACAACTTGTCAAATATTGTAAGAAATTAAAAATTCATAATGTGGTTATTTGTATGAGAGATGAATTAACAAATGTGCCGAAACATACAAAGAATATTATTATGAACTTAGAAGATAATAATGGGAACGGTTCTCATTGGGTTTGTATTTTTAATAGTCAAGACAAATATTATTTTGATAGTTTTGGTCTTCCACCACCTGTTGAAGTCATAAAATTCTTACAGAATGGTGTTTATCAAACATTTCAAGTCCAAGAATTAAATTCCAAGTGTTGTAGTCAATTATGTCTATATGTGTTATTTCAACTCAACAAAAATAAAAAAATTTATGATATTATTTTTAATCTAATATAAATGACTTATGTTGGTAAAGATGGTTCTATCTTTGGTGTATCCCAAGAACTGGATATTGATTTATCAAATTATTACACAAAGGCACAGGCTGAACGACATAAATATAATATAACCAAAAATATTAACATGAAAAATGCTTATAAATTAAAAAATTATCCAAGCCTGACTGACGCGAATGACTTGGTGAGATTAAGCGATTTATCACAATATATATCCTTAAATAAAACGGCCGTGTATTCCAAAGATACAGAAGTGTTGATATTATCTCCAGGTCATACAGGAGATCTCCCAGGTCATCTCTCCAGGTCATCTCCAGGTCACAGTTCGAATTAAAATAAAAACAAATTTTTATAAAGAAGGGCGTATCGTTTGTATGAGAATAGAACAATGGGGGTAAGATATGAATGATTTCGGGTATAATTGGTCATTTAAAATTGACCTCGAAGACCTGGAACAATTAAATCAGTCTCGTAAGGAAGAATATTATCCACTTGGTATTGAGAATGAGTTTTGTGGGGCCACGATTAGTAAACAACAAATAAAAGAATTTAATAAGGGTAAATATAATAATGGTTTTGCCCTTGTTTATATCATGAAAACAGAAAAAACAGGATTATATATAATAAGTAAGGAAATACAAAATGATTTAACTTTGGGAAGATGGGGAGGTGTTTCGTGCCATAATATTATTCTAACATATATTTCTAATACATAAATGACAGCTAGAAGGCTTCAAGAAAATTATCATTTCTGTGTCCAAGCATACCTTCAAGAAAAGGGTATTCGGTATTTTAATAAATATGTTCTACAACATAAGAATGAGGTATTTTCAATAAAAGATTGGCATTATGCTGATGTTGATAAACCGACAACTTTAGATTTAATTAGAATGTTAAATAATGAAAAAATTATAAAGTTAAGAAAAGGTAAGGCTCTTTTAGAAATTCAAAAGAAATTTTATTGGTTTCCTGTTGTAAAAAAAAATTATTTTGGATACAGGAATAACAATAAATCCTGATGAATATATGTATGATATTCTATGGGGTGTAAGCGATTCAAGGATAATAAGGGATGAGGAAGGAGTTGAAGAAGAGAGGGAAGAGGAGGAAAAGGAGAAGAGAGAGAGAGAAGGAGGAGAGGGAGAAGAAAGAGAAGGAGGAAAAAGAGAAGAGAGAGAAGGAGGAGAGGGAGAAGAGAGAGGAAAGAGCGAGACTAAATAAATATGAAAACCGATGAGATTAAAAAAAGATTGGGGGTATTACAGAAAATAACTCAACCCACCGAGGAGGAAAACAAAGAATTGACAAGTCTATTTGAAATATTTTCAACAAGACTATTGACATCGACAAGATATTCATTTAAATTCAAATTTTTCATTTTATTTTCTTAAATAAATGGAGGAGAGAGTGAAGGCATTTCTAAGGATTCTTTATGTTTTAAAAATTAAGATTCAAATGGGCATGTTGGAAACTAAAAAGGTTTTTGCACTCTGCAGGAATTTTTCTCATAAATAAATGAGTTATTGTCTCAAATGTAAAAAGAAAACTAATACTAAAAATATTTCATATATTAAAAGTAAAAATAACAGGGTTATACAAAAAGGTATATGTTCGGTGTGTGGTTCAAAAAAAATCAATTTATCTCATAAACCAAACATAAACGAGGAGGAGATATACAAAAGTTTTTATCAGGAAGTAAATTTACAACTACTGGAATACCAGGGGAATTACATCTTCCAGGGTATTCTTTCTGTGGTCCAGGCACAAACTTGGATAAAAGATTAGATGGGGCAGACAATCCTCAATCATGGAGTAAACCCATCAATAGAGTTTATGAAGTGTGCATGAGACACGATATTGATTATGGGAATACCACAACTTTGGAAGAAAAGCATGAAGCCGATAGAGAAATGTTGTATAATTTGTCTCTTATACAAAATCCAACCTTGAGAGAAAAAGTTGATCGTTTCATTGCGAAGAAGATGATCAGTGCTAAATTGAAACTTGGACTTGGAAATTCAAAAAACTTATAGGCTCTAATGATGTCATTAAGACTGAAGAGCAATTAGCTGATGAATTACATAAACCAATATTCACAAAGTTTCGTAGAAGGAAAGTTTATTCCAAGGAAGTTGATGATATCTGGTCCGCTGATTTGATTGAACTCAATTATGATAAGGGGTACAAGTATGCTTTAACCGTTATTGATTTGAGGAGTAGATACGCATGGGTTGTCCCTTTAAAAAACAAAACAGGAAATACTCTTATGTTCGCCTTTCAACAGATATTTAATAAAAGTAAGAGAAAACCTAAAAAATTGTGGACTGATGAGGGTAGAGAGTTTTATAACAAGACATTTATGAATTTTCTAAAAAATAACAGTATTACATTATACAGTACCTTTAATGAAGGGAAGGCAGTTGTTGTTGAACGTTTTAATCATACCTTAAAAGAGAGACTATATAAAAAATTCACACAACTCGGTTCACAACAATGGTCATCTTTTATTCAGGATATTGTGGATAAGTATAATGACACGATTCACACGTCAACAAATATGAAACCATCAGAAACATTTACAAAATTAAAATATGAAAAAGAGATTAATGTCAGAAAACCTAAGTTCAAAGTTGGTGATATCGTAAGAATATATAGGTGGAAATCTCATTTTGAAAAGCGTTATCGTAAACGATGGACGAATGAACTTTTTAAAATTGTTGATGTAATAGATACGGTTCCTTGGACTTATAAGATATATGATTTGGAAGGGGAAGAGATTTTAGGTTCATTTTATTCACAGGAATTACAAAAGACAAAACTAAGCAGATAATACCCATGGGAGCAATGGGTTGGCGCTTCACTCCCTCCTACTATACACCGTTGTGGACACTCGAGGGCCAAGTCCGAGGTGTATAACAGTATATAATGTGTGTCAAGGGGGACGTTTTTAGATCTGTGAACCCCAAACACAGAATCCTCAACTGAATAGTCAAGGCTTAACTTTTGTTTGTTGGTGTGTGTGTGTGTGTGTGTGTGTGTGTGTGTGTGTGTGTGTGTGTGTATATGTGTGTGTGTGTGTGTGTGTGTGTGTGTGTGTGTGTATATGTGTGTGTGTGCAATGGGAGCAATGGGTTGGCGCTTCACTCCCTCCTACTATACACCGTTGTGGACACTCGAGGGCCAAGTCCGAGGTGTATAACAGTATATAATGTGTGTGCAATGGGAGCAATGGGTTGGCGCTTCACTCCCTCCTACTATACACCATTGTGGACACTCGAGGGCCAAGTCCGAGGTGTATAACAGTATATAATGTGTGTCAAGGGGTGGATGTTCTTAGATCTGTGAACCCCAAACACAGAATCCTCAACTGAATAGTCAAGGCTTAACTTTGTTTGTTGATGTGTGTGTGTGTGTGTGTGTGTGTGTGTGTGTGTGTGTGTGTGTGTGTGTGTGTGTGTGTGTGTGTGTGTGTGTGTGTGTGTGTGTGTGTCCCAACCCTCACATTCAAAATCTCAACCCCAACCCTCACATTCAAAATCTCAATCCCAACTCAATCCTCGCCCAACACAATGTCTTTTTCAAAATGAGATTTCCACCTATATATATATATATATATATATATATATATTTTTTTTTTTTTACGTTTTTTTTTTTTTCTCTTCTTCCAATTCTGTCTTTTAAGGCTTTCAGGTTTGATGACGTAGAAAGGGGGAGTAAGCCTGCACTTTCTTCCCAGAACGAACAATGTATATTTTTTATGTTTTTTTCTCTTCTTCCAATTCTGTCTTTTAAGGCTTTCAGGTTTGATGATGTAGAAAGAGGGAGTAAGAACTTTCTTGATAGGTTTAGATCCCAAAGAGTGGTAGCATTTCAAGTCTCCAAAATAAACCCAACTTTCCAAGTCTCCAAGGTATAACCACATTCCTGTTGAGTTTCCAAGATATGTATCACATTGTGAGTTATCAAGCCAGAACCCATATTTCAAGTCTCCAAAAATATAACCATCTATCCAAGACTCCAAGGTAGAATCACAATTTCCAGAAATATAGTGGGTTTCAGTGATAGATCTCACATAGTAGAACTGTGGGTCATCAAGGAAAACTCCATTTTTCCAATTTTTATGGGTTTCAGTGATAGATCTCACATAGTATAACTGTGGATCATCAAGGAAATCTCCATTTTTCCAATTTTGATGGGTTTCGGTGATAGATCTCACATAGTTTAACTGTGGATCATCAAGGAAATCTCCATTTTTCCAATTTTTATGGGTTTCAGTGATAGATCTCACATAATATAACTGTGGATCATCAAGGAAATCTCCATTTTTCCAATTTTGATGGGTTTCGGTGATAGATCTCACATAGTTTAACTGTGGATCATCAAGGAAATCTCCATTTTTCCAATTTTTATGGGTTTCAGTGATAGATCTCACATAATATAACTGTGGATCATCAAGGAAATCTCCATTTTTCCAATTTTGATGGGTTTCAGTGATAGATCTCACATAGTATAACTGTGGATCATCAAGAAAAACTCCATTTTTCAAAATATCTGAAAATTGTGAGTCTCCAAGGTAAAACCTGTATTCTGGCTCATCAAGGTATAACTTGTTCAGGGGGTATTGTCTTGATAACTCACAATGAGTACTATTGTTGCAAACGTCTTTTTCAGGACTTTCCTGGTCTCCAAGGTATAACTCTTTGGTTGGATCATCAAGGACGAACTCGTTCTGTGGGTCTTGGTCGCTCATGAGGTCTTCAACCAAGCCAACAATTTCGCCCCAAGTTGTAGCAAAAGCAGTATTTTCATTTCGTATTTCAGATACAATTTCCTGTGAGAGAAAATAATAATGTATTAATCAAGTGATTTAATTATTAAATGAGTATGCTTCAATTAAAGTTTGAAAATAGGAAAATAAAAATCTTACCTCAACAGATAAGAGGTTTGAATCCAGTTCATCAACTTGAAGGTTTAGTTCCATACAAGTCGGAGAGTTCCAGGCAAGCACACAGCACACCATCACCAGCAAAAAAAATGTTTAAAATGGAGCCTGGGCTTGAGGCTTTTATAGGGAAAGACTGGTGGGTGTGGTTTCCTTTGGAAATTCCCTGGGCAAGCCCACGCAGGCCTTCTTTGGGCAATTTTTCAAAACCATAACATGCTGGAATTTTCTTGTGATTTCTTTGTGAGTCAGAGATGAACTGGAAATGATGTAAGAGTAGGTGGGGCTTAGGAAAAGTGGGTGTGGCTTATAAAAATACCTCATGAAAAGTGGGCGGGGCTTAGCAAAAGTGGGCGGGGCTTATAAAAAATTCCACAGGAAGTGGGTGGGGCTTAGAGGAAAGTGGGCGTGGCTTATGGAATACCTTGTGAAAAGTGGGCGGGGCTTAAAGAAAAGTGGGCAGGGCTTGAAAAAATTCCATTTGAAAGTGGGCGGGGCTTATTAAAAGTGGGCGGGGCTTAACAAAAAATAACCTGTGGCTCAGGAGGTGGTCAAACAAGAGCATTAAGAGAAGTTTATCATTTCATAATGGCACAAAAGGGGTATCTTAAAAAATATAAAGATTCAAATGTTTTGTTTTAAAATATTTTAGATGGGGATTATTGTGCAAAGAAAATTAAACTATTGAAGGAATTTGAGAATGAACAAATCTTTATAGGTTCAATGAGTGAGCTAAACAATATGCATTGGTTATTTGATAAAGAGTGTCCCGAGGCTGAGACGTTACAGATATTTCTTTAGAATCACCTTAAACAAATCACATTACAACTTTGCTACTTGAACAAATCTTTATCTTATTGCATGGGTTATTTGAAAAAAAAGTGTCCCCAGGTTAAAAGGGGAGACAAATAAATATACCTTGGGATAAAAAGGGGGTTTATTTGTTAGGGAAAAAATATGAATCGCTGAAAATCCCCCATTCATTTACATGGGGAAAAGTGAGCCAGAACCAGTATATTCACCCTACTCACCAAGTTTCATTTGAATCTATCCACAACTTTTTGAGATATCGTGCTACATATCGTTTTTTGGCCCGATCTCTCAATGGTGAAGAATCACTTTAAAATTCTAGTGGTCGGACCCGGATCTGGATCTTCACCAAAATCTAATCATTTTGTCCTTATCACACACCCAACCTGTCCAAAAAATTTCACCCGGATACATCCAAAACATTTTGAGATATCGTGAACACAAACAAACAAAGAAGCAGTCATAGACTGGTACTTACGAAATCGTCAACTTGACCTCTGACCTTGTCTAATAAAAGCTGTCTCCAGAGAAGGTAGCGATGCAAACCAGAAGTTTCTACGATGATTCTGTACCAAACCATCAA